>NW_007726575.1:574095-575047 GCF_000696425.1 Galeopterus variegatus
AAAAAAAAAAGGAAGGTTATTGTATTTTCCACAAGTTGTAACTCAGAATTCAGAAATAAGTATATGTATAATAATCTTAAAATGACCAAATAATTGTTTAAAATTTAAATACTAGGTCATTCTTTCTTCGTCTTTTTTTAACAGAAGGTCATTCTTTTGATTATCTCCTTTCTTCTTCCCGTATATTTTAGATTTCTGTACACTTTAGATTTTTGTCATACATTGGAACTTGCTTAAGAATCTTAAACAAGGACAATTCCAAAGTGTCTTTTGGCATTCATTTGGTGGTAAATCATTAAATAATAAATATTCTAATGTTCAGCCCAATTTCTCCTTGACTCTGTAGTACAGTATGGATTCTTTTTTTAATTCCCTAATCCTCCTTCAAGCTTATACAACTCTAAGACTAAAACTACAGTTTATATTTATAAAGGGTACAAATTTGATGTCCTCACAAACAGGAAAATTTGGAATCTTAGCCAAGAAAAAAGTCTCAATAAACAAAGGGATTTTAAACTTAAATGACCAGTTTCACAGCGAAAGTTGTCATTGTAGTGGTAGTGTTCTCTATCTTCTCAGTACTTTTAGAAACAATACTGATTTTTAGATCATTCTTAATTCAAGTTTTCATATGTTCGTTCATGCAGGTTTGGATGCATGCATTCCTTCATTAATTCCAAAGATATTATTGAGCAAATTCTGTGTTCCAAGTGCTGCTATGGGGAGACCCAGCAGTGAAAAAGACAGAGGCAGCTGCCTTCATACAATTTATACTCTAATCTTTATTTCTATTTTCTTCTGAAATTAAACAATATGCAACATTGTTTGTTAGTTGAAAATTTAGGGGGAAAAATATTAATAAGGAACTGGTTAAATAAATTTTACGTATATAAAGGCAAACAGAAGTAAAGGATAGCTCTCTATATATTTGCATGAAAGGATATCCATAATA
>NW_007726575.1:576525-580929 GCF_000696425.1 Galeopterus variegatus
AACTAATTTTAGGATTACATTAGCATTTGCATATGGTTAATCATCAGCCATAGAACATAGAGGCCCTGTATTTTTTAATCTAGGTATCCAGCAGTGCTAAAGATACCATTAGTCAACACTTCATAATTTGGGAATTTGTGTATATTGGATTTAAGAAATTTTATCTAACTGGACACTGTCATTCAGAAATGCTTGAATCCTAGACATGTATGTGTGTGCTTCCATGGGTATAAACCAGCCGTTCGGATTACTATAGAGCACATCCCAGCACTAGTTCTGGGAATTCACTGTAGGAGTAACCAGAAACCAACATGACCATTCACAAGGCTCCTCTCTCCTCCGTGTTACACCAAATTTGAGATCAAGCTCAGGTGACTATCTTCTTAATGTCTCTCTCGTCTTTTCTCCTATTCCTCCACGCCCATTCATGTTAGTTCAGGCCAGAACAATTTCTCACCCAGCTGTCTGGTCTCATGAACCCAGCCATACTCCCTTATAATCCATTCTCCTTTCTAGTATTTATAAAAGACTGATTCTATTATGGGACTCTTTTGCTCAAAACCCTTCTGTGAATTCCCAAAGCGCTCCTAAAATCCATCTTCCTTAAAAGTAAGGCCTGTGAGCATCTGGACCCTTCTCCCCTCCCCAGCACTGCCACTTGCTACCCTTTACACACGCACCTTTGACTCCTGATGTATTCCATGCTGGCTCCTCCTGTAACGCACCAGGCTTTCTCGTGCTTGCTCACACATGCTGTTCCTCTGCCTGGCAGCCTTTCTTTCCTTCACTGCCTGTGTCGCTATTATTACTCATACTACAAGCTCAGGTGTCACTTCCTCCAGAAAGCCTCTTTGAACAGCTTCTTTACCACAATGGAGACTAAGTGTCCCTCTGAAATCCTACAGCCACATTATTCATGATGAAGTATCCTGACCTTATCATATGGTTTTCTAGTAATATATCGATTATTTTGTTTCTCTTACAAGACTTCTTCCTCAAAGGCAGAAATATGTCTGGCATAGTTCTTGGTACATAATAGATCCTCAAGAAATTTTTGTGGAATGAATGAATGAATAAATGAATGAGGAGTGTATCATTCTGCAACCATGAAACCTACACATAGCCAGTCGTTTTCACTGCCAATACAGACCTAAAAAGCATCGCTGACTTTTGCTACCCATTTAGTAAACCAACCTTTGGTGCTCTGGTTGACTGAAGTCATTTTAAAAAGTAAAAAGAAAAGCAAATGTATTTGTATTGAAATTTGCAGGTAGAGTTTAGCACCAAAACACTATCAGTAACCTGGTTAAACTTCAATTACATAAAATGAGTTTATCTTGATGTATGCCTCTAAGTCCACATGTTGTTTAAGATAATGGTGTTTCTAGTGACAGTTATACAGAAATATACCCTCAAAATAGGTTACTAAACTGGAGGGAATATCTTTACATTTCAAAATGTCTGGATCTGCGCATGATTTGAATAGTAACAGCAGATTTATGGTGTGATGAAGTTAGTCCACACGATATAGCTGTGGATTTGAAGGAAATGAAAGCAGCAAGCAGATGGACAGATAAGGCTGGGGGAAAAATGGGGGTGGGGGGGATTCTCAACAGCAAAGATCAGCCAAGAGGCAAAGGAAGATAACAGGTGATTCAAAGGACAGCTGGATTTCACAGGGCTCTGAACTAAGAGTAGGGGGCGTGTTTGAGTCCTGTCTCCAATCTCCTAGGTGGGTATATCCTCCTCTAAACCATTTGCATGTCTATGTGTGTGTGTGTCGACAAAGTAAGATAGCTCTTTACAGCCACTTAAACATTGTAAGGTACAACATTAATAGAGGAAATCATTATTGTTAAATTATAATACAACTGTCAAAGAGGCATGGTTGGAGAAGATTGCTGGTTACCCACAGATTTTTCAATTGACACCCTCACCTAGGAATCTGCTAAAATCTGTTCCATCTCAAAAAATTTTTGCAACTTGATATTTCATTGGCATTGAGCTGTTTTTGAACTATCTTATATCCCATTGACTTCAGGGCCAAGTGTCTCAAGTGAATAATCTAAAATCATTCATTGTCCCCCACTGCACTGAGGCTTTGGACCCCAATACTCTGGTAGCCATGGCTAATGGATGCTTTTTTAGTCTTTCTTTTAGTTGATTTATCTGTGGCTTCTGACATTTATTTACCACCTCCTCTTCTTGACACTCTCTCCATTGGCTTCCATTTTCTCCTGGTTTTCCTCCTACATCTCTGACCATCCCTTCTCAGTCTCCTTCACTGGATCTCTTCTGTTCGTCCCTTAAGATTAGCCACCTGCCATCCCTACCAGCCACACACACACACACACACACACACACTGCCACCTGGGAAAAGAGACTTCTTGCCTCACTTTCCCTACTAATCTTGGGCAGACTATCAAAGGTGTCTGAGCATTCCAGGAAGAGATTTATACTTCTTATACAAAGTCTGGACAAATATTAATCATAAAGAGCTAAGTGTAAGCACTAAAACTTTCTAAGAAGGTCGCAGTTGAACAAAGTTTCTAAGAAGGTTGTTGGGGAGGGGAAGGTACAAAGGTGTTAAATTTCTATCTTCCGTACTAAGAAACCAGTAGACAATATCTAAAACTGAAGAATAAGGAGTCTGTAGTACAAACACGTTATTTCAAATGTGGAGGTAAACACTAGGAAAACAAAAAGCCAGCTAGAAGATTTGAAAGTGTTTCTCTGAGGAGTAAGAACTGTGGGAGAGTCAGAGGTCTGGTGGGCCAAGGGCTGCTGTTTTTCACAAGGCCCCCTGTAATACCATTTGGCTTTTTAGACTCCATGCACATTCCTATAAAAGCTGACAAGGATACTATTCCAAAGCCACCAGTTTCCTCAAATATAAAAATCAGTATTTTGATGTAAAATTTGCTTAAATGAAAAAAGATAACTGGCACCATTCCAAAGCAGACTTCCAAGAATGGAGCAATAAAACAGAAAAAAAATGCTAGCATGGCAATTGAACGGGGAAACGAAGCAAGAACCGCCGTCTGGAATGACAAAGAATTAACTGCAAACCCCTTTCCTATTACAATAACCAGCTCCTAAGTCTTCATAATATCTCTGTTATAAGCAGCTCCTGTGCTTGCCAATAGGAGTCTCCTAGGTAAAATTCCATCTGCCAATTCTTGTTTCTGATGTTAAATCTGTTCTAAATGTATTTGATTCTTAATTTAGATGTTAGAATAAATAACATAGCCTTATCTTTTAGGTCACTTTCTCTGACAGATAACACATCCACTATCTATTTCTTAACTCTACACACATTAAGCATTAAAAAATCTAAACATGAAATCCTTGATAATATATAAAGGTTTTTATATTTATATAACATATATCTTTTGCATGCAATGCCATATAAAGAAAGATGTAAACACAGAACTTTCCATATATTCCATGATGCAAGATATACACTGTGAAGTCCCAGTGTGGCATCTTGTAGAGCGCTTTGGAGCTTTACAAGTGTTACTGAATTCCAGTCCCAATAATTGGTATAATGTATCATGTTTACAAGTATTGCCGATTTAAAAACACAAAGAAAAAGAAACCAGGAGAGGGAGGGTTAAGGAAGGAGCATTTGTTAGCAATCTCAAACTAAAAGGTAGTCATAATCCATAACTATTGACCTGGTAGACAGAAATTTCCCTTTGTTTTAAATCAATTAACATTTATATATGAGCCATTAAAAAGCCATCATGCTTATAAGCCATTACAGTATATACCTATTGTATTGATTAGCATGCAGTCAGTTATTAATTAATGACATCATAACTCTCAAACCTCTTAAAGGCTTTAGTGCCTTAAAGAAACACACCACCTGCCACAGCCAAGTACTGTATACTTGACACTCTTTATAGCTTTGAGCAGAACACTATCCTCTGTTTATCCTTCTGATGCATCAGTCAGCCAGACTGCATGGTGTGTCCTCCAAAATAACCCATCTCATAAGTAAGCCATAAAAACCTCCAGTGACACAATAGTTTTAACAATATTTGTATGAGTGACAACAGCATTTTAACTTCTCAATGCATACCCAAAGTGAAAAATGTGGTAATTTGCAAGGTATGTACAATGACTGCTGTCCAAATCTATATTCCTCTTTCATCCTAAATACTCTACTCTATTCCTAATGCGACCTACCAAAGCAGGACCTAAAATAGCATGAAACCACAAACTCTACAGAGTCTGTAATATCGAATGTGCTTTCTTTAATGAAATACAATGCAGAATAATATTTCTGAAAAATATATTTTCTCTTTATTATTATTTTCAAGATGGTTGTCTCCTTAGGAAAAAAAAGTCTTTAAAACTTTAAGAACAAAATTTTTAGTGCAGTTTCTCCATAGATTTAAG
>NW_007726575.1:581184-630964 GCF_000696425.1 Galeopterus variegatus
TAAAAATATATTTTCTCTTTATTATTATTTTCAAGATGGTTGTCTCCTTAGGAAAAAAAAAAGTCTTTAAAACTTTAAGAACAAAATTTTTAGTGCAGTTTCTCCATAGATTTAAGATAATTAGAATAAGACCTTAGATCATACTATGAAGCAGTCACTTTTATTTAAACACTGCAGTCTGTTAAGGGATAACACACTGCCACAATGATAAAAGTCATAATAGGTGTACAAAAGGGTTATAAAGTAAAGTTACCTTAGGGAATATGAAATCTATTAAAGAATGTTAACATCATCTTTCTGTCTAAATCAAGTTAACCTCAGAAAAAGACACATATACCACAAAATAATTATTATTCACCCCATCCCCCATTAATCATGGATAAACTAGTTATTTGGTTTTCTCCCCAAAACTTTGTAAGTAATACGTAAATTTAATTAACATGTATTCTTTATTCTATTGTATTTTGTGGTTTTAAAAAGCTCCTTAATAGCTTTTTGTTAAATAAGTACAAGAATGAGAACAAACTATTTAAGTTAAAATTCTTCCTTTTTCTCCTCTGAGGCCTTAAAAAATTATTAATTGCCCTCATTTAGAGTCATTGCAAAAAAAAAAAAAAAAAGGTTGGGCAAGTTTGTATTAATTAAGCCTGCTGAGGTTGAAATAATGTAGGAACACACTAAGTGAGCAGCATTATCTGCTCCTGCCCCGTCCTCTTTCACCCTCAGCCAGGGAGAGGGAGTACAAACCACCAGGTAGGATCGTTTTTTTTTTTTTTTGGCCTCAAAAGAGCTCTCTCACATTATATTAGAGACCAATCTGAAATAATGTGCAATGAATACAGCATAAGAAAGGAAGACAAGATGAAGGTTATATAAAAGCCCCATGTCTGGGGCTCAGGTGTATCTGTTTATAAAAGATTTTGGTTCACCAAACAGTTTTTTTGGGTGGGTTTTTTAAATTTTTTTTTTATCACAATAGAGATATGCTTATTTCTTCCAGGAAGGAAGACATCTTTTTTTTTTTTTTTTTTTTTTTTTAGTAAAATTGGCAGTAAGGTTATGTGTAAGGCAAATTGTGACTGAGCCAATAATCTGTCACTCTTACCATCCAGAATGTTCACATGAAGATGTAAACAGAAAAAGAAGCCACTTCATATGTAAAGAAAAAGGAAGAATACTCTTCCTACAGATCTCAAAAGCCCGAATTCACTCTTCAAAGGGAAGAGTAAGGTGAGCAATAGAGAAAGTATGAAGAGAGAGAGAAAGGAAATTCTAGCAGGGGACAGACCCTGCCAACGACCTCACAGTAGGGACCTTACTGTAAAGTCTGCACACGTGCTTCTCTCATAGGCCCAGTGACGCTGCTCCCATTGTAATCAGACAGGAAATCGTAACGGTGTGAGGTCCCTCTTGCTGTGCAGTGGTGTCTGTGTGTCATGCAGCAATCTGAAGTCAGAGCCATGGGATTCAGAACGGGCTCATGGTGATTCTTCCCCGGCTTCCCCCCTTCCATACCTTGAATCCTGTAGTTTTAAATGCTTGTCCCTTCATTCAAGGGAAAATGCACAGGTAGTTGAAAGTTATCATTCAGCACTTTGGGTACATCTCACTGCCTCAGGTAATTATCGAGAGGTTGAGTAATTTAAAAAGAAAACATTTGCTGACCAGAAAAAAAGGAATACACTCACACATATACACACACACATTCATATACATACATACATATATATGTATTCCTTTATTCCTTTATATGTATTTATATATGCATATATATATACACACACACACACACACACACATATATATATATAACTAGTTATTTGGACCAGATAATTTTACTGGCACTTGGATGTCACAGCCAGTCAACCTCCATGGGTCCAGGAACCTATCCACTAAAAATCTTAGTTTACCTGAAGAAATACAGTTAGATTGGAGCTTACTTAGAAAGAATTATATGGTATCATTTGCTATTGTGAGATCACGAAGGAAAAGAAAGCTGAAAGGAGCAAAATTTATTAAGCATCTATTATGTGTCAAGTAACACAGTAGGTGATTTGAGTATTGATCCTTCACAACAGTATCCTTATCTTAGAGATGAGGATCCTAAGGCCCAGGATATAAGCACAGCTTATAATACTAAAGGCTGGACTTGAACCCAGATTTTGCTGACGTCAAAACCTACTTCCTCTCCATTCCATCAGTCTGCTTTAATTGCATTTGATTGCTGATATGCCTGCAGTAGATATCACAGAATTTCTTACAGCACAGAGCTTAGTACCCTATGCTCAATGAAGAACCAGCAAAACAAGGGCTCTTATGTTTACTGTTGCTTCTGTTAATACTGCTTTAATGTATGGGCTGAAATTCAGACAGATTATTTTGAATCATGGCCTACTGCATATCATCTAGCATAGGACTTCCTGGCATACAGTGGGTGTTTACTATTTAGCAAACTTTCTTGACAAAAAAGGCAACAGCCCAAAGGAAATGGGTTGCCTGTACATCATAGTTTCTCTCAAAGTTAAAAAACTTTACTTTTCCATTAAGACTTTGACAGAGTTTTTAAAAATCAGTCAAGATAAAACTGAAAGCAATTATTTAAGCCTCTTCAAAATCTTCAAACCTGAAATTTAAAAACAACAAAAATGGCAAAATTAAAATTGATAGCAGCATGAATTTTCATGTACACAAACACCATATAGCCATGTGTGCTTTAAGGGAAACGTTCCCTGTCTTGTGAAAGAGAGGCAACTTGTTATGATTTGTGCACACTTTCATGAAATACCAAAGAGGGAAAAAACCCTCCTGTCACTTGTCAGCTAATTCAGTCACTGCTGCTGTAGAGGTACCATAGCATATGCACATCCCCTTCTGAAAATGTACCAAAGAGGGCTTTGGTAAACTCCTGTACAAGCATATCATATGTGCTAAAGCCAAAATGACTTAAATTCTATTCCCTGATGGATCTGCACATCAGATGCATAACTGATTAGTGACAACTGACACAGAAACAGAGAAAATGTTCACTGTTAGGACGAACACACAATTCATGCAGGAATGCTATCGGGATGGCATACTATACATTTTGTATGTACATAAAGTATGTTCCTCTCCAAAGAGAAAATTCTAGTCAAAGAACTTTGTCTTGAAAGTACCAAACCCTCAAACTGACTTGGAAATATTTCTTCGAGAATGCTTATCAATTTAATGTATTCATCACTAAAACTTTGAAAAGTAGCATAGCATTTGATTGGGGATATGCCTGTAATAGATATCACAGAATTCACTCTTTAGTTAAAAATAATTCATTCACAAATATTTCTCAAATGCCTACTTTTGTGCAGTGCGTCCTTCACCAAAGCCTAAGTGACAGAAGAAAATATATATTGGTAACATAAAGAAGTTAAAATGTAAATTGATAAAATTATGTACATTACTCATATGTTGGACAATTCTCAAAGATGTCAAAAATGACAGAGATATCAAACGGTTTTTCAGGAATAAGTAAGTTACACCAAGATAGAATTAAAGCATCAGAGAAAAAGATACTATTCATCATGTATGTGAAAGACAAAGCTGCAAAGCACTGAACTCTACAATTCATTCATTTTTATTTGTTCTTCAGGAAAGTTACATGGGCATTTCACTATCATATGGAAAACTATGTCTTACCATTAAGAATAATAAAGACTTTAAACCAAGCACAAAACAGACTTAAAAGAAATGATTTTCGTTTCCCCCCCCCAAAAAAAGTAAAATTTGATGAGTAATTTCCACAAGTTTTCACATTGGCAAAAGTTATTTTTTGTGCCCTTACTTTCATTTGATTTTTTTAAAGATATTTTTATATTATTAAAAAGTTTTTCAAACCCTGAATGTAGACGAGATTCATTTTATGATGCTCTTCTTCCCGGGCCTCCTAATGAGGGGAGTTCTGGCCGAGGTCTCTGGTTGTCCAAGAAAAGACAGTCCTAGATCATATCCCCAGCCCCCAGCCCTTATCCCCGCTGTTTCTGATTCTGAATTGTTTGCTTTATTCGCTAAGTTTTTCTTTGCCTGAAAGCTTATTTTCCGCCCCCTACCTACCCAGCTCCCCAAAATCTGCTGGTTTCAAGCTAGTTGGAAAGAAGGCCTCCCTCTGCTATTTTCTCTGCTCATTCAAATCACATGGAAAGCTGTCGATTAAAGAAAATGTCCTGAATCAGTTCACCTAAACAAAGTGCATTGTGAGCCCCATCCTACGTGCTGCAACAACTGCCAGCCTGGAAGAGGCATGAAATATTGGTCGGTGAGGGTACGAGGCCAGTCCCCCTGCATCATGTCTGCACGGGAAGAAGCAACAGCCGAGCACAGATAACATACTAACTTCTTTTCCCCAACGAACTTGGAGGGGAGAAGAAGATCCTTTCTTACTCCCACAGGTATTCTAAAAAACCCTTCTATTCCCCTTCCCTTCCCCACCCCTCCCTTCAGGTAGCATTCTCACAGATAGTAGCTGCAGATGCTCTCTGTGAGATGGTGACATTTCTGTCTTGCCCCGAGGCAGCTCTGCCGGGCCCTTGCTTTGCTTCCTGGGTGCCATCACCCTTTGGAGCTCTGCTTACCCGCAGTTCCAGCCCCCATGCCAATACCGTATTCTGATTTCTGTGAGGAAGCCAGCCACTCCAGAAGGCTATGTATTTAAAGTTTTTCATACCAGAAGAACTGAGCATAGATAGAGATGCATTTCATCAACCCTGCGAGAAACAAACACCAAACAAAACCCTGGAGCAGTTGAGTCACTTTCTTAAAGTGAGAACCCCCAAAGCCAAAATTCTAGGCCTTTATAGTGTTCATTCATTAGGTTCTCTTTCACAAGTAGTTGCTTTTGCATTCTTTTTACAGAAGGAAGAGTAAAATCTGTGTGTAGATTTCACATAAATGTAAAAAAAAAGAAAAGAAAACACGCTCTTAAGGCTACTTTTTATCTTTCTAGTCATTGGCACTAATATCCTTAGTAGTCTTCTGCTAGCTCCCTTGCATGTGTGTTTTTAGCATGTTTTCATACCCTCTGCTCAGTACTGTAACACATAATGAAGGTTTCCAATCTCTGCCTACATTATTTGCCAAGGATGGTTTACAGAAAACATAGCCAACCTATATGGAGTACAACATCTGAAGAATATTTCAAACTTATGAGAAATAAGCTCACAGCAGAGATTATTGCTATTTTAAAAAAAAACAAAAAACTAAATCAACCCGCATGCCAGTTAACAGCTTACCAGAACATTACCTCCTTCCATGAGGTGGCTGCCTTTTGCACCAATTTCTGATGTTAATGAGGATGAGGAACAATATTACAAACCAACCTGTTGATACTGTGAACAAGAAATCTCCTTATACTGTATCAAGTTAAACACTAACTTTAATATGCTATTTGGGACAATATTCTAATGCACTAAGGAAGTCCCTTCAGGTTTAAATTCTGATCCATTCAGTTTTGATAATTTTTATGATCCAAAGTAGTTTTCTCTCTAATATAAAACTTATCTCCAACCACCTACTAGTTACAAAGCCATTAAATTCATGCAGATTGTAGGTGGAAAAATAAATTGTGTATATTTTAGACCCTGAATGATCTTCCTATAGCAATTTTAGAACAAACTATGAAGAATTCTGCAATTTTAATCTCCTCAGTAGCTTCCCATTACTAAACAAGCAGAGCGCCACGGTACAAATGTAGACGTTACATGTCATCTTGATCTGCAGCTTTTTTCTTTCATTAAAGCTTTAATGCAGCAATTATGGCTACGTTGCCCTATAAAAAAAGGAAAAGGCAGTTTACTTTAAAAAGTGAAATTGCATAGCCTACTATTTAATTATACACAAATGTAAATGGCCTATTTTTCCATAACTGGTTATTACAGCACTGTTTTACTTTCTGAGTTTTCACAATCTCTAAAACCTACAAAGCTTCCTGCTATATAATTGTTTTGTTACATTATTGTTTTCATCTTATTTTTTCTTTTAATGTGAGTGCAGCGGGATAAATCTTGGTTTTAAGCCAGCCACTACTTCATCTACTTAAGCTTTTATAGATGAAGATTGCTGTAATTATCAGAATACCCGCTTATTTCTGAAGTATTATCCTGGCAACCTGCTGGCATTTACAACCAATTAACAAGCTTTGCCATTAGTTGCATAAGGGGTATCGCAGAGTAAACCCATTGTGTGCTAATTTTCTATTTTAGATAATCAGTTTGGCCGTCCAGAATGGAAAGAAGAAGAAAAGAAAAGGTTTGACACTCAGTGGCAGACATGTAAAAATTACTGCGTGCCCCCTAGAGACAAAGGTATCCTGCAACTCAATGATTGCTTCGTTGCCGTCACTATTGGTTCTTAAGTATTTCCCTTTGTCTCTTCTGGAAGAAAAAAAAAAGTGGGGCTTCAGCAAAGTAATCATGTCCTGTCTCACACGCTCTCTGTCTTTTAAAGCTGACAAGCCGCTCTTGCTGTCCTGCCCATAATTTAACCAAATTGTACAAGTGTTAAACACCTTTAAAAAAGAAAGAAATTGAGCATGAGTTCTTCGGTTTTGTTTTTTTATTTTTTGAAAAACAGTGCCTTTCAACCTCTCTTCGCCTCCCCTCCCCCTTTGCTATTAGAGTAAATTAATGCATGGGCTTCCTCCAACTGGGCTGCTTTAAAATCAGCCTGCAAGCTGGGTTTACTTAAAGTAGCATGTTGTCGTTTTATTGCTCTGTTTAAACAGTCTCTGATATTAATATGTCCCGAAGTTTGGTCTAAAGCAAGACAAGAAGCTGCAGTTATGTGTTGCTCTTAAAATCCAAGCTGCACCGCGGGAGGGTAAACATGTCGCCAACCTGAGAACTTCACTGTGGGGCCACTGGAGACCTCCGAGGCTTGTGTTCAGAAATAATCTGTCCCTCTGAGTCTTGGGCAATACTAATAATGATCTCATCCCAATTCTTTCTGCGCTGAAAAGTTCTCCTAGTCAAAAAGCTGCCTCCTCAGCCCCATCCCCTGATGAAACCTAATCAAATGCAACACTGTTCTTTATGAGCAAAAGCACAACTGTCATTTTAAAAGTACCGGTACCTGCACTGATCAGCACCCATACTTGGAATTAGTAAAGCTCTTTGGCCACAGAGCTTCGTGAATTCCCACCACAGCTGCAATTTGAGATCCTAGTCTTCGGCATCTCCAATGTGAGTTAGCAATCTCTACTTGCAGTCAAGCCTCTCTTTAGATCAGATCAGCATCGTCCTTGCTTTGCTCATTCTCAAGGGACCTGCCTAGGACAAGAGTTGTAAAGTACCCATTTCTAAGAACCCTAAGCTGCTTTACCCTGGAATCATTAACTGCCTTCCCTGCAGAGGAAAAAAACAACAAAAATCTCATGAGGAGACAACACCAGTTATCCCACTGTCCCAGGAATCAAATTTAAACTTCTAATAATTTCCTTTTGTCTTATAGTTCAGTCACAGATGCATGTACTGAGTATATCTGGAGGTGGAGCTGTACTATGAGGGCATGACACCGCTATAATAGATTTTTCAATCTTAATAGCCAGATTCACAATTCATTATGCCATTATATTCGAACATATCTCTCCAGCAAATGAAGACATTATTATGCTTCTCACAAATATGGCTTATTGAAATCAAGAGAGACATTCTTTTCAAGGTTTGTTACATTCTCATACTATTGTAAAATTCTTATGAAGAAAATTCTAGCTAACTTTCTGCTTTCACAGCACAAGGATCTAAGCGCTCCTGTTTTGTGCACAAACTAACCACTCTCAACAAAAAAAAAAAAGTCAGAAGTCAGTTAAAAGTTTGGAGAGGGACAGAAGAATAAAGAAAAAATATTGGAAGTCCTTTTGTTTTTATTTCTATCTCGTGATATTGGGGGTGGCTATGTTTAGTTAGCCATGTAATAGGGTTTAGTGAGTTGTATTTTAACCCTGCTTGATCTGTTGGAGCTGCAGTGAAGGAGAGAAAGAAAACAACCCTAAAAGACTTTTTGGAGAGTGCTAGAATTAATAGGTTCAACAGGAGCCTTCCCTCAGCCTGGCTCCCCCAACAAGAAGGAGATCACAGAATATTTCTGCATCTGAGAAATATTTATTTATTGTTTTTTTTTTTACATGCCCTATCTACATTACTGCATCCCAGAAGTTCTAGAGTTGTGAAAACGGAAGGAGATCACAGAATATTTCTGCATCTGAGAAATATTTATTTATTGTTTTTTTTTTTTACATGCCCTATCTACATTACTGCATCCCAGAAGTTCTAGAGTTGTGAAAACACGGTTTCTTCAACAAAAATTTAATCTTAGTGATTATACATCTCTGGATCATCTGGATATACATCTCAGAGCATCATCTCTGGAGTTCAAGCCTTCCTCCACCTTTTCCTAGCTTTGTGATCTTGGTCAAGTTCTCTCTCTCTGCTCAGTTTTCTCATCTGTAAAATGTGAGTGAGAATAACTACTTCATAGAGTTGTAAGAATTAAATGGAAAAATGCATGTAATATGCTTTGCACCATGCAAAGCACATAATAAATACAAATGCAACTTATTGTTACATAATTTTATCTGTGTACTAGTGATTATGCTAATCACTATAGGGCTGTTAACACTGATCCCACATAAAGCTTATATAACTAAGTAAAAGACACTTGGACAGGCCAGAAAGGTAGAATTTAAGAATATTTCACCATCTCCCCCTGAGCATAAGTAGAAACCAAGACCTATGGTTTTGATTTTGTTTGTTAAGCAGGTAAGACTCAGGCTAAAAATATTGCAGCCAAAGAGAGCTAATCTCAGACAAGATGTACCAGTAAGCAAATGCAAAGTGATTTTTAATCATTTGATAATTTTCAAAAAACTCCAGTAAATAAAATTAATAGCAGTATATGGCTATTACCAGTCAGTATTTGACATTTCAAAACTATACCACAGCTTGAAGTCAGCTGGAGATTTTATTTTCAAAATTACTGCCATTAGACTCAATAGAAAGAACGTCCCATAAAGAGAGGAGGTTTGGAGTCTTTGCCTGTAAAGTCCATGATAGCAGAGACCCCATCTGTTTTGCTTATCTCTGCATCTTCGGGAATCAGCCAGTATTTTACACAATTATTATTTGCTGGATGGATGAATGAATGATTTAGGTTTCTGTTGGTGGTGCCTCTATCAACCATTGATCTTTTGTGAATTATTAAGTCACTAAGTGTTAAGCATCTAGTGCTGTATTAAATTATAGAGCTAAAAATACAAACAAAATGAGGTGGGAGGGTTCTGTCTCAAAACAGCTTACTAACTAGTTTTAGGATCTCTTTAAAATCTCTGTGGTCAGGTTGCTAAGTTCAAAAATGGTAATAAGCTTTGCTGAAAACTGCAACAGTATTCTCAGCCTGCAATTATTTTATAAACAGCAAATTCAAACTTTCCATTTCATGAAGAATGAAGCAAGATTAAACAAATGATCGCGAAAACCCAGAAGTCTGTTAAGAATCTATTAAGTCCCATTAAAAGAATTTGCTTCTTTCAAGGTGTGCTTTCAGGTTTTGTGCAATTATTTGGCCAGCCCTTGTTGACCTACTAATCCATTTGTGAAAGTTAGAAAAGGAAAAGTAACATCTGCATCATAGTTCAAAATTACTAGACCAAGAAGGATTTAAAAATTAATATGAATCAGTTTCTAAATTAAGTTGACAGTTTTTACTTTTAGAATGGAACCAGAACGTATCTTACAACTTGAAAACTCCTGAACCACAGTTCCGTTGCCATTAAAGGTAAAATTGACTCCACCTCTCCACAGCCTCATCAAAGTTCCCCAAATGGCAGTCTTCAGCTGTGGAGTGTTATGTTTCGATTATATTTCAGATGACTTTTCTAGTATGTTTTTTAATTGACAGAGGCTTAAGAAACATTTTTATATCATAGAGAGTTTATTTTTAAATTAATGAAAGCAAACAAAACCTTGCAAGATAATCTTCTATCGGTTTGAAGTTATATTGTTTTGCAGGATGTTAAATTAAATAATATCAGATCAAGTCATGGGAAACTTTCAGAATAAGAGTACTGCAGTTAAGATTAAAGGCAGTAAAATCTAGTTCAATAAAGTATATCTTGCAAGATATCTGTAGCTTTTAAAGAAAAAAGCAAGTAATGATAATTGTAACACATTTATGTTTCTAGCCCAATAATTAAGGACATAATTGTCGTTGTTTTTCAATGTTAAGTTAAAACATCTTTTCAAGGGAATGTTAGTCTGCTTAAGGATATGAACTCTGCATTTCTTCTGAGTTCTTCATATATTACTATACAAAATCACAACAAAGTCTCAATTTAGCCCAAAATCACCATTACAGATTTTATCTACAGTACAAAAATATTTCAGTCACTTTGACCAAACTTGCCATTGTCTTTATAACTTGTATCCTTCTAAATTGTGGTACATCAAATTCAATAATATTTGAAAAAGGAATAGAGAATTTGACATTCTTTCTAAAACATACACAAATCCTTTGTCTCTAGAGTATAATAATTTCAAAAACATATTTAATTCCCTTTTTGTTATATTAATTTATAGCTGAGAGCATTTCATGTTGCTGCCACACACACATACAAAATTATCACTTTTTAACAAGTTTCTTCAAAAGTATTTTAAAACAGTCACATATGTAAGACTATGTTTCCAAGGTATCCGTGAAAGGAGCCTAAGTCAGAACAAAAAATAAATAAATAAAAGTACACATATACTCTTAGGAATACGCTCTACCATGCCATCACTTTTGAAAAGGAAAGAAATAAAGGTCGGGAAAAGCAGCTGTTCAGCACAGCAATCTGGAAAGGAATAGTGTTGCTTATAATAACACAAAACCATCCACATGCAGATGAAGCATTCTGCGGTGGGGAAGGGAAACTATCTGAAATGGTGGCTTCTTCCTTCCTGGGTGTATTAATAGTGGCCCAAGCTGTCCCACCCACAGGGGCTCACTGACCCCAATGCTGGGGAGAGGAGCTTGCAGCCATCCTTAATCCAGAGGTAAGGCCACCACCTCTGCTCTGATTTATCATCTTACTCTCCTCAGCCAATAGTCCCAGCCCCAGTCCTGACTACAGACCCTTGTTATCAGCTTTACTGGAGGACAGAGAGGAGAAGGAATGACAAATAACTATAGTACAACCTAAAGCATCAGAATCTGAAGTCTACTATTTCTTGGTAATATTAAAATATAAGGGAGCTCTAGGGCATGGGTTCAAATCCTAGTGTAGCCACTTTCTCACAGTGAGACCTTCAGCAATTACATAAGCTCTCTGTACTTCAATTTCAGGTTCTGTAAAATGGAGATGATAATAGCACCAACCTCATAAATTTGTTTTGAGAATTAAATGAGTGCTGAGGCTCCACATAAAGGGCTTAGCACAATGCCTAGCACGCAATTGGTTCTCTATAAATATCAGCTATTATTATCATAATTGTCTATCACCTGACCACTGGCACCATCCCACCTCTCCTCCTCATGTCAACCCAAAGCACCAGAGACTGCCAAAATAAGTTTGTGTCTGTGGACACACATGACTATTTAGCTGGTGCCCAGAAGTGGAGCATAACCTTATTTATTTTACCACTGCCAGTTTGGGAGCCCACTGGTCTTGCATAATGAGCTAAGCAGAGACGGTGAGATGTGCTCCAGTGGCCATTACGGACATGTAGTGTGTAAGTTCCAAAGGGGACAGTCACAGACCTGGTTTGGAGCTCCTCCTCTTCCATTTATCAGTCATATAAGTTTTCAACTCGGTCAAATTAAATAATCTTTCTAAACATCTTCCTTATCTTTAAAATGAAATAATAACTTCCTTGCAATATTATAGGAAATTAGATAAATAATCTTTCTAAACATCTTCCTTATCTTTAAAATGAAATAATAACTTCCTTGCAATATTGTAGGAAATTAGATAGAAAGAGAAAGAGACACATGTGGTTTATTACCTAGCATATAGAAAGTGTAGAAATGTGTAGTTGTATAATTATTAATAACAGGAAAAGGTAGATTTTGGACCCAGGGGAATTGTGTAGGCTGAATCATGGTCTGCCAAAGACGTCCATGGATCCTGTGAAGATGTTACATTACATAGCAAACAGGACTTTGCAGATGTAATTAAGGTTACAAGTCTTAAAATAGGTAAATTATCCTGAACTCTCTGAATGGACCCAATCCAATCACATGAGCCCTTAAAAATGGAGAACTTTCTCCAGCTGGAGGCAGAAAAGCAATGAGGCAGAAGGAAAGGTCAGAAAGATTGAGCCATTCTAAGCATAAGGAGGCTCTGATGCACTGTTCCTGGCTCTGGGGTGGAGGGGTCCACAGGCACAGTGAGGCCTCCAGGAGCTAAGGGCGGTCCTCAGCTGACAGGCAGCAAGGAAACAAGAATTTCATCCTACAACTGCAAAGTACTAGGTCCTGCCAACAACCTGAATGAGCTTGGAAGCAGATTCTTCCCTCAGACTCCCTGTAACAGCCCACAAGTTGACACTTTGATTTCAGCCTTGAGAAACAGGGAGCAGAGAAACCAGCCATGCCACTGCAGACTTCTGATCTGTAGAGCTGTGACATAATAAATTTGGGCTGTTTCAAGTGTTAAGTTAGTGGTAATTTGTTATGACAGTAATAAAAAACTAATATAGGAATTACTACTATAAATGGGTTTTACTATTATACTGTGATAAGAATCTGTTGGAATAAGAGCTGCTGGGGGACAGGGATGTCATCCAATAATAATAGCTAACATTCTTGAGCACTTACTTAGTGGGGCATAATGTCAAGTGCTTTACATATATTATCTCCTTTTATCTTTACAAAACTCTTTATTTCTTATAAAATAGTACAGTAGATACTATAAGAAAAAAATAAACTAAATCACAAGAAGGTTGAAAACTTGTCAATAAGCACACAGCTCATACAACCTGGTGGAACCAGAATTCAAACTTAGGAAGTGATTCCTGAGCACAGGCTATTAATCATAATCCTGTGATTCCCTCAGCACAGCACAGGGGTTGACATACAATCTATACTTCATATTTTGCTGATTAGTTGAACAAATTAATGAGGGGATAAAAAGGAATCGTTTATGACTTAACCAGCCTTTTCATAATCTGAATTATTTCAAATAGCTTAAAGTCAAGCTATCCCAGTTTTACTAATGAGTTAAACAAGGCTATGCTGTGATAACAGATAGTCTCACAATCTCAGTGGCTCAGCACTACCGAGGTTTATTTCTCACATACGCAAATTCTGTTCTGGAATTTGTCTGGAGGCAACCCTCCAGGACAACCATTTTTCATGCAGTAACTTGGAGAATCTAGACTGCTTTGATTCTGTAGCTCTGCCTTGTCAATAAGATGTCCCATCAATTTCTAAAGCAAAAAAAAAAAATAAGAGTACGTGGAGACATCATCCATAGTTTCCATGCTTTAGCCTAAAGATGACATCACTTATACTCACAGACCACGGGCCAGAACTAGTCACGTGTCACCTCCAATTGCAAGAAGCCTAAGACATGCAGTATTCCATGTGCCAAGGAGGAGAGACGAATCAACAAATATTGATGAACAATAGGAATATCAATCAAAGTCATTAAATCTCACTCACAGAAGAAATACTTAGAGTCATTAAAAAGTAATAATAGCTCCAACTTTCTCTATCAATTACTTCAAGAAACCCTGTTTCAGTCCAGTCTATTCAATACATTGCCTTCTAATCTGACCTGTTTTCATGTTGTAAAGACTTTACTCTCTTCTTAGTCTGTACATAACTGCTGTGGACTGGATGTCCTCCCAAACTTATTGAGGCTTGGTCCCCACTGTGACAGTGTTAAGAAAGTGAGAAATCCTATTATGCTAATTGAAAGGTGGAACCTTGAAGAGGACCATGCCCTAGTAAATGGACTAATAAATTGATGGCTTAATGGTGGTCATGGGCATGGCTCTGAGGGCTTTCAAAGGAGGAGTGAAGAGTTAGTTCTCCCTCTCTGCTCCACCATTCTCTCCATGTGACACCCTGCATTGCTGTAGAGTCATCTCACCTGTGTTCCCTGGACTTTGGACTTCCCGGCCTCCAAAACTGTAAGCAAAAAATTTTGTTTTCTTATACATTACCCAATTTCGGGTATTTATGTTATGGGCAACAGAAGCAAACTAATAAAATGGCCAGCAAATGGGATAACAATTTAGATAGTCTACCTGCTTTCTGAACGTGTGAGGAGCTCTACCTGGGACTCTCAGACCACAGGTCTGTCTTCACACTGTCCCAAAACTGAATGACCTTCACAATTCATGCCAGCTGACACTAATCAAATATTTCTTCATCTTCAGGAGCCAAGATAGTTCAACTATGAGAAGAGACCAACTGAGTTTTTTTTAATTAAAAACTTACCCCTGAATATTATCTCAAAGTTATAGAAAGTTCCTCATCTGCTCAAATAAGGTTTTTATATCTCATTTGGACTCATATTTGGTTCTCTAAGTTAGTGAGTAAAGGCCTTATTTTGAACTAATGAAGATGTAAGAGAAAGCAAGAAAGCCCCCCCAAATTTTAGAAGCTCTGTAAGTTAGTGTTTTTAATACACATAGTCTTGCTATTAGCACTCAGTCTGTGTAACATCACAAACCTGAAAAACACAGCTTCAACCATAGGGATATTAAGGTTCACTTTAGAGATATTGACTAGATCATTTATTTTAGTGGAAATCTGAAGAACAGTACAATTTCATATTTTTGGAAAATTAAAAAATAGGTTTTGCCGCATGTCTTGAGAATGCTCTGAGGACATTTTGATACTTATTTAGAACAATGGTTCTCAAACTTTAAATGCACAAAAAGATGACTTTCACAGTTTATTAAAAATGAAGATTCCTAGTGACTCGCCTCAAATACCTTATTTAGTAGGTGTTCTATGTGTCCCTAAAACTTCCTTTTAATAAACAATTCAGGTGTTATTGTATAGGCCAGTGCTGCTCAAAGTGTCTAGGCTAGAAGTGTTTGTTTTCAGTCTACAATGAAATAAGAAGCTTATGTCAGACTATAAATTAATGTACAGCTTCCTTCAACAATAAAGTATTGCTACAAAAAAAAGTTAGCTCAATTTAACAGTGTGTTTGGCAATGATGATGGTTTACATCCTGGAGAAAGCTTCTTGTCTTGAGCAAACATAAAAACAGTTGATAGGCCAGAATTCACACATATTCCACGTTCTGAGGAACCACTGATAGATTTCCATACGTGGAAAAAGCCAGCTCGAAGAATACTGAGATGTGGGGTAAATCAGTTCCTAAACATAAAAACAGTTGATAGGCCAGAATTCACACATATTCCACGTTCTGAGGAACCACTGATTGATTTCCATACGTGGAAAAAGCCAGCTCGAAGAATACTGAGATGTGGGGTAAATCAGTTCCTATTCTCTTATAAGTCACTATAAAGTCAGACTCTTGAGAAAGGAGACCCTGAGGATGGTACCCACCCTTGTCCTATTTCCTACTTCCTATATATACTACAATGTAGAAATACAGCTTCCTAGGTGTTCTGAGAAGGTCTGTGTGCCTATAGGCTTACATGTTTATTCTCGGTACTCAGTCTAATTTCTAGATTCATTTGATTTTATCAATATTTTATGAATGGCCATACTATGCATGGTCATTTACTGAATAAAAGAAGCTTCTAGTACAAAATACTGTTTCTATTTTCAATGAAATCAATTAAAATCAGAATGTCAACTAAATAGAGTAAAATCTCAATTATCCCTGATTATGGAGGTAACAGGCAAACTCTAATCCAAACCACCAATATGTACATTTTGACTTTGTGATCAACTTTAATATATTCTGCATTAAATCATACCCATGGTTGGGAGACGCCAATCTTTGCTCTAGACCTCATCGTTTCCTCAAGACTTGATCTTCCCAAAGAGGGTGAGTAATTGGCCAAAGCTGATGCTGACTCATCCCCTGACAGTTCTAGGGAGGAGTACTAGCAGAGTTGCAATTTCCTAAAAGGGGGGGGGGGTGCTTAAAGAAATAGAGATTCTGGACACCCCAAAACTGAAAAATGTAGGTGATACATGGTATTTCTCTTTCTGTTTCTAGTTTATTTCACTTAACATAATTTCCTCTAAGTTCATCTATGTTGCTGTGAATAGCAGAATTTCATTTTTTTTTTTTTATGGCAGAGTAGTATTCCATTGTGTGGCTATACCACATTTTCCTTATCCAGTTGTCCATCGATGGACATTTAGGTTGGTTCCAACTCTTGGCTATCGTAAATAGAGCTGCAATAAACATGTGAGTACAGGTATCCCTTTGGCATGATGTTTTCCATTCCTTTGGGTATACACCCAGCAGTGGGATTGCTGGATCTTATGGCAGTTCTATCTGTAGTTGTTTGAGGAACCTCCATACTGTTCTCCATAGTGGCTGCACTAATTTACAGTCCCACGAACAGTATGGGAGGGCTCCCCTTTCTTCACATCCTCACCAGCATTTGTTATTCTCTGTCTTTTTGACAACAGCCAGTCTAACTGGAGTGAGATAATAGCTCAATGTGGTTTTGATTTGCATTTCCCTGATGATTAGTGACATGAAATATACTGCATGAGTCAAGAGAAATACTTCCCGTCCTCACTCATAAGTGGGAGCTAAAATAAAGAAATGAAATGAAAAGAAAAGAAAGAAGAAAGAATCACACTAATACATTGAACTTGCAAAAAAAAAAAAGAACAGAACTGTGGTTATTAGAGTTGGGAAAGGGAGAGGGGAGGCGGTTAGCGAGAAATTAGTTAAGGGTCACAAAGATGGATTACATTTTGTAAACATGAGTATACTAATTATCCTTATTTGATCACCACATATTGTACACATGTATTGATATTTGATTCTATACCCCACAAATATATATAACCAATTATCTTTCAATCAAAAACTGTCAAAAAAAGAAAAAAAGAATAGTATATCTTATAAACATCCGACATGAAATTATTCTCTTTTGTAAGCTAACATAGCATGTGAAATGGATGTTGAAAAAAAAATGTAGATAAGACCAAGTCTAAATAAAAATCTACTGTAAAGAAAGAATGGGAGGAAAAGAGTGTTTTGAAATACAGTAAAATTAAGGATTTTCCATACTAGAATTTTAATTAGTGCATAAGAATTTGAATTCACTGCCATTTAAGAATATACCTAAATTATTCCTATGACCTGAACCATCCAACCTTATAAAAAACTGTCTACTGATCTAGAAAGAATAAAGCCAGTTGGGAATCCTTTATTGAAATGTATTCATTCATTTAATAAAAATCCATCTAAAGTCAATTTTGAGATAAATGGCTGTCATACTCAAAATGATATGTAAGTACAGACTTCTTCAGCCTTTCAGGTTCAAGAGTTTATGAGCAAATTTAGTCATAATATAACTCATGTCCTTCATTCCTTTTCATAGTAATAATGCTTTACATGTAAATAACATCTTTTAACTAAGAACATTTCACAATTTCTCAATGCCCTAAACTGAAAACACTATTCTCTCCACTTTAAAAAATTAAGTCACTTATCTAAAAGTCACATAAGCTATTTAAGAGTGAGAATTATCAGAAGCCCATTTATGCTTACCTTTATAAGTTTCATTATTTTATGGTTCAGAATTTCCTCATTCAAATTTTATTGTATTTGAAACTATCTGAAAATATTGGATGACAAGTTGCAAAGCGATGGTGAGTCAACTCTTGAAGTGTTTATAGAACTAATTTCTTCAGCGGTAACAGCAAAGCCTGGGAGGAAGAAAAAAACTAAACCACACCTATAAATGGCAGATGAATCAGGCTGTGGCTCCAGAGTCTTGTCTTTTTAATTATCTTCATGCAGGATATGGATGACCACAATAAAAATAATTTGCAGCAATCAACATCTAACATTCACACAGCTGATGAGAACAAACCGATTATGGTACAGTCATTTATTTCACACAGAAAAGCCCGCCTTGAGAGGGGAAAAAACACTTTTGGAGTCAAAGTTTACTTTTTACAGCTATGAACTACTAGAATATTGTAAAGATTAAATGAGATAATGTGTATTAAAATACTTAGTAAACTAAAAGAGAATACTCAGATGTGCCGTAGACCAGTGATAGAAGTGATGAAATATGGAAGGACAAGTTCGCAAGCTTTTTAATAAGTAACAAAGAAATTCAATAGTTATAGGTTCAAAATAGCCAGTTATTTTTTTAAAATTTCAGTTTTGAGTTTTGTCAACATTTTTCCATGTTAAAATGAATGCCGTCCACTTCTGTAATGCTGCTACTGACTCTAGAATATTTTTGCAAAAAAATATATTGGATACATCAGCATGAAGAGGATTGATCCCATCAAGTTGTTGAAGAAATTGACCTCCACACCTTGCGCTCTTTTCTCATGCCTGACTTTGCCTTGTTCTGACCTGTCCTCCCTGTATGGAACCCCGATTGTCTTACATTCTCCTCTCCCCATCAAAATCTCAATAGGATAGCACATCCTGCTCTTTAGTTTTTCTTCCCAGTGAAGTGTGGAACACTGAAAACATTAAGAAACTTTACCTCTCCCAAGAGAAAGTGAATGTACCTCACTGGGATGATTGCAGTTGATAAGCCCAAGGGATAAAGCAGCAATGGCAGAATTGCAGGCATCAGACTGATGAGGAAGAAAAAGATTGTATGGTCAGCAGAGCCCTCCAGATAAGCCTGAATCCATATTACTCAGGTCATCCTAGTTGGAATAAACTGAGACTGAACAAAAATTAATTTCAGGGACAATCTAATATTATCAAAATCCAACTAGTGACCAGCCTATGATTTGCAATAAGAGAAGCCAGTATGGTGCACTAAGGTCCTCTGAAAGGTGAAATTTCTTTGCCCTCTGAGACCATTCACCCTTTAGACAGTTTGATGTTGATTTCACCCACCAGAGTTCATGTCCCTGCCACAGGAGACTGGGAATACAGTGGAATTTGACTCATAATTTCCTCATACCTATCTCATGCTCTCTTACATGCGTCATTGACTATAAAAAGATCAAAATCAAGAGAAAGGTGTGTACCAAAGTCTTGATGGCTGCCCCAAGTTTCTTTCAGAATCTCTCTGACATCCTTGAGATTTGGGGACAAAATAACATACTCATTTGCACTCCTGGGTTACTTGGAAAATGCTCAGTAGAAGACACAAGAAATTTTTCATTCATTCAACAAATATGTATGGATGACCTACTATGTGTCAGACATTGTTCTTGGCACTTGATTTAAAAGAGAAATGTAAACTAGAAAACAAAATTGATTAATTTGAGCAGAAAATACACAAAGTACTTTTTAATTGAATCTTTAGGTAAAAATTGGGAAAGACTTTGAAATAAACCAAAAACATTATTAACTGTTCTGTCTAGCAAACCCTTCTAGGCTATCTCTGCCTTTCACTGTGTTTGAGCTATTTCATATCTTTATGAGTAGAAAATTAACAATGCTAATTATTGTGGTCCATAGAAATATGAGGGTGTTTCAAAAAGTTCATGGAAAAATAGAATTAAAAGATAATATGAATCTTTCCATGAACTTTTTGAAACACCCTCGTACAAATAAGGTGTGACATGTAGAATGTAATCAATTATTACCCTATAAATATTGACCAGTTTTGTATCCATCTGTAAATTTATTTCAGCCTTCTTTAATTGCCTATATGTGTGTAAATGTGAATTTAAATTCTCTTTTGAACAGGTCGTAACATTCATTAATTAATGAATTAAATAAAATATTTAACACATGTTTATTTTATGCTAGTATGAGAGTCATAATTATACCTTTTCTTTAAAATATATCATTTAACAGTATATATTTGTTCATTATGGGACCACCTAACTCAAAAGGATGCATTTGGTAAGAAATAGTAAATTATTTCTAAAACTCTTCAAATGCGAAGAAGTAAATGCAGGGAATGGCATCTTCTTCATATAATTGTGGTATTTTAAGGCACATTTGATAGGGCCACAAAGTGCCCTCACATTAACCTAACTCAAAAGGATGCATTTGGTAAGAAATAGTAAATTATTTCTAAAACTCTTCAAATGTGAAGAAGTAAATGCAGGGAATGGCATCTTCTTCATATAATTGTGGTATTTTAAGGCACATTTGATAGGGCCACAAAGTGCCCTCGCATTTCTGATCCCAGATAGAGAAAGCAGTGGGGGGAGAAAATGAATATAAGATCCCTTGTTATTTTTTGCTTTAAAGAAATAATAAACTGCATTGTTGTAACTCAGTGTAAGTAGATTCGAGTAAGGCAATAGAGATGGGTGCCAGAAGCTACTCATATCGTTCTTTAAAATGGAAATTTACCGTCTGCTGCATCACATGGACAAAATACAGAACTATTTTTCACAGCTTGTTCACTGAACAGATTATTGTAGAAAAAAAAAAAAAAACTTTTACATTTTCTGCAGATTCCCAAATCTCAGTCAAAAAACTCTTGGCAATTTTTAGCAGTGAAACAGATTTCACTTTCAGATTGAGATACTCCATTTAGCAGTAGTCAGATGATCTTCCAAATAAATATAGACTCGTTTCACTCTTGATTTTATTTAAAAAAAAAAAAATGTTTTCATGAGGTGTCTTGGAGGAAACTTGCACTTATTTGGTTTTCCCAAGCTAAAGCAAAGAAAAACTCAAAGGTCTAAAAATCAGAGATAAATAAAAAAAAGAAATGTTAACCTGAAAATGTTATTACAAATAATGCATGTTCATCATAGTACCAATAAATAAATAACCCTATAAAACTTTAGAATTATTTGCAAAGATGGTGCAGTCTTTTCTTCCCTAAATCTCAGCTCCCCAAAATATTACTAAACAGAAGTGCATGTGTTCGGTACAATATAACAGGCAGCAATATGTTGAGATACTTCACACAAAGAGGTCTCTGGGCCACTTTTCTCTTTCTAGATAAATGTTATCACTTAGGTATAAGACAACTGCACTTAGAAGTTTATTTCTAGGGCCATTGTTTCTTATCTACCAGCGTTTAATAATGGGGTATGTCAAATTTAATAAAAAATTAAACCCATGACTAAAATGAGAATAACAATTTTATTATAATCCTATATCCACGATCCTAGTTTTGTACTCTACTCCTCCTCCCCAAATTTCTATACTAAATTTTGCCAATTCTTTTAATATCCACAAAAGGAGGTTATATTGTAAGTTGTGAATAAAGTCCAGAAATATTGATTATGTCTTACTTTTATATTCATAAAAACATAGAATATGCATATGAATACCACAGGATGCCCACTAAATTTCACAAAATTTTGTTGCTATTCTTTAACAAGGTTTTATAGACTTGTTAAAAGTTCATCTTAGTGACACTGAAGTCATAAGTCCCAGTAATCATAAGCAAAACAACCTAGAATTTGAAGCAGAAACTTTACCAAGTACAGAAAATCAGAAATAGCTCATTCTGTTAAAAATCATTTTATTATTCTTCTAATGACAATTTTACTGCCTGAGAAGGATTCACTGTGTTCAATTCCAAAAGCCACATTTCCATGGTTAATGTGACATATGAGAATAGGTTAGTGTTTGAACCCACTGTGACTCATTGAGACATTTCAAAGAAAAATGCTACTTTTTTACATCCTAATTGTGATTCTATAAATATTTGCATAGGAGAATAAGTTGTTCTTTTCATAATGATCTAATAAAAATTAAACTATTATATAAAATGAAAAACTGAATAAAGCTACTATATCATGATGATAAAGTATGACACATTATAAAATTTCATATGATTAAAACTAAATTCTTTTGTGTCAAGTTGACAACTGTGAGACAAAGTTGCTGTGTTTTGCCTTAAAGTGTTGGTTTAGTTTATAGGTTAATGATTGGAGAGTGGGGACGACAGATCGGAGAGAAAAATGTAAAAGTTTAATGTTCGGAAATTTTTCAACCTGAAAAGAAAAATTCAAAAATAAACCTAAAATTTTTTTGAAATTTTAATTCAAACAAATAGGAAAATGAGACATAATTTACAAAAATTTTATCAGCACCTTATCTTTGCTTTCATAAGCTAATCCAAATCTCTGTGCCTGCTTTTAAAAAACTCAGAATAAAATATATTCTGAGCCTCAAACTAGTGAAAGTTTAGACAACTAAAGAGAATAATGTGGAAAACTGAGGGAAATTAAACACTTACATCTGTAGATGCATGAAGCCCATCAGCAAACCCATCATAAGGGGCCACTAATGAGCAAGTGACTCTGGGACTGAGAAAGGACCAGAGGAGTGTGGAGAAAGGGGTAGGGGGAGATAGTGACATCTGCTCCTAATTTTTTTAAGCACGATAAAGTTTAAACGAATAAAAATAAGTAACATAAGACTTATAAATTGAAATATTTTTGTATGGCTCAGAAATTAGCCCCAAATTCTAATCTTTTCTTCTAAGTACAATCTACGAGTCCAATATATCAATAGACACACTAAGCTAAATAATAATGAAAACCATAGCTGGTTCCAAAACTAAAGGATCCTTCCTAGATTTCATATTTAATATTTGAGTTTACATTTTTATAGAAATATATTTTGATAGTGGCTAATAGCCCATCACTGCTGAAGCTCACTACCCAGTCTAGAGAACCCAGATCTGTTCAAGGCCACCTTCCTTACTGGTCTTGCCTTCCTAATTTTTGGAGTCTCACCCATGCATGGTGACTTTATCAGACAACTGAATTGATCTCTTTATTAGAGCATCTTTCATTAGACAAGTCAAGAAAGTACACTGGCTACCAAGACTTTTAGTCCAGGCATTCAGCCTCATTGCAAGAAATCCTACCCCGTGGAAGGGTCTACAACCAGCCCTTCATAGCTAGTCTTCAGCTCTGGTGACCCACCAGAGCACTCAGCTGGCAGCCAGTGTTTCCCAGCAAATGAAGATAATAATGACAGCTTAACGGTGTGGATCTACTAATGTCTAGCTGCCCGCCAGACTCTGATAGCCAATAATGTAATGCCACAGGTCTTAAGAATTTAGAGAAACAGGACAGAAGTCAACCAGGATTTTCCTAAACGACTATTGCCTTCACAGCAGGACTGTAACTGTGAAATTATAAAGGGTTTCTTTAGTGGCTATAAATGATTTTTTTTTTTTTAATTTTAAAGAGAACTAAGGCAAGGAGGGTTAAGGTTACTGCTGAGAGGCGTTAAAGTGGTGACTTACTCATAAGTAATTTCCGTCACATGGCCCAGTTGCCCTGCTCACCTTTCTCCTTTCCTCACCACCCAACTTCCTCTTCACCTTGGGGCTCCCCACACTGTCTCTCCATCCTCTCTACATCCCCCTGACCTAACAACCTATGCACACGCTTGCTCAAACCCTTATCTCATTGTCCCGCCACTTTAATGATGCCCTTACACACATGTAGTGATTACAAAATAGAACAAGCGAGAGATGAAACCCCCTTGATCCTAGCCGGACACCTGTGGTAAATCTCCCCCACAAGGACAGCCCACATTTCTCAGTCCCTCACTTTCTCCCCACACTCCCCTCTTCTAGTCTCTTCGGCCTTTATTAGGGGGACGGGAGGATGGGAGGAAGACCAGACTATTTTGCTTACTTTGGAACCCCTATTGACCAGTGAGTGCTGTCAACATTTATCTGTTTTTGTGGTAGTACCTATGAATTTCATTCCCGCACTGCCATTGCTCTCAACACCCATCTTATGCTTCATTCTCTAGATGACCTTTAACTGACTCCTTTGGGCATGACAGAATGCATTTTCTAAAATTTTCTACAAAGCTAAGCATGTAACACAGTAAGGTAATATAGGATCAATTAACTGGAAAGGGAAATCAAAGGGCGTTTTATTCATAACTTTCAAAGTTGTAGAATTGTAGAGCTTTCCAGGACCCAAGAGATCATCTGACCCCAAATCCTCATTTTACCTGTGGGGAAACTAAGAGAGCTCGGTCAGACCTCAAACTAGTTCCCTGGACTCTTCAAACATATTCCAATGCCCTGTCTAGAAGACCTATGGCTTATTTTTACCTTTAACTTTTGTTTTATTATATCTCAACAGATTACGATGTAGACATTATTAACATGGAATCTGTAGTTACTTTGCTTTATGAGGAACTCCTTTATGAAGTTTCTGACACCATAAAAAAGTCTAAATTATTATGCATTTGTTTTATTGCTCAACTATTCACGAGGACAATGCAATATATTGTCAACCACTGGTAAGAATATTTGTAAGTCATTGACTATGAAACATAGGATCAGCCTCTTATGGGTTGATCATTTACAAGAATTTGGGTGTAAATGTGTATTTATTTTTCTATTTAGATTTTCATGATCTCTTTTACTCCAAAGAACCCTTTTAACTTGAGTTTTTATCCCAGAAAGAAATGCTATGATTACCTTTCAAAGTCAGACTCACCACGGCACCACCTGACTAAATCCCAATTCTTCTCCATGTTAAGCAGCCTCATTTTTTGAGCCACAAGTTTTTGTTTTTAATTCATAGCTTCTGAGGAAGCTTTTGAGCATTTGAGTGCCACCCTTACTTGGACCTTGGTCACAAGCAATGGTAGATTGTAAAAGAGATATTTTACTAAGTAAATTACAAAATATAACATCCATTTGAAACTCTACAGGGAAAAAATTAAGCTAAACATCGATTATATTCCCACACAAAGTTTATAGTAATGTGAGCCTATGAGTTTTTCCACTTCAAAGATGTATTGGGGTCATACAATTGATATCGACTATATCAAAATTAAGAGAGATCAAAGCATTGAATGTCTTGACATCTCTGATTTTTATTAAAAGTTCCCCTTGACTTCCTGGCTGGATGTAATGTTCTCAGCAGAGCCTGGTAGTACCAATGGGTCAGATTCTATACCCTTTTAATTAAGCTGGGTATTGAAGCCCTGTTTTTGGCTGTGAAAACAACTTGTGTTGGTACCACAAATAATGAACAAGAAACTAATAATAACTAAGATTTAGAAAGAATATTCTTTTTCCAGGCTTAACTCATTTCTATGCAACTGGCTGTTAACTTCATCTGAAGAATCAGGAGAAATCTCAATACATACATGCAAAAAAAATTTTGAATATGATAAAAGTAAGAAAATAGGACAGTGAATAATTATCCATTGATTGTTAAATTTTATTCTATAATCAGTCAGTGACTTAGAGCCCTAACCCATGAATTATTCACAGGCAACAAAAAGGATGCTTAACAGTTTGATAAAAATGTATTATGTAAAATATCTGCATCAAATAAACAAAGAATCCTATCCCCTCTCCTCTGTGGTGGAGAAGTTTACTTTATTAAATCAGAAAGATGATTTGTTGTTCATTCAGAGAAAATCTGAATGTTTCACTTTTCACTAAGATCTTACAATTTAAATCAAAAAATGTTTTCCTCTTATATTTCTCAGTAATTTCTGAGCTTCAATCTTATTATTGAATAATAATCTTATTTCAGAGACCAATGCTCTGCTCTTTACTGATCTTACTATCCTGTTGCACAGCTCATAATTAGCTAAACTCTTCTCTTTTAAAATACCTTTTTCTCTTCACTTACTAAACAGGCTGAAGATGAAATCTCCGTGAATTTACAATTGTAAAGAGTTTCTTTTACCAAAGAACAAGAAACAAGTCATCTTTAATGCATGGGGCTTGTTATAATTATGCAACACATTTTTATTTTACTTTTAGGGAAAAAAATAATAATATAAGATCTTAACATTCATGTTATGCCGTGCAATAAAAACAACTCATAACTTTTTCTCATATTTCACCAACTTTTCTATTAGAACTTCTCCCTGGCTATATAAACATGCTTAAAATAATGGTTGTCTGTAATTCATCTTTTTTCTTTGGAAACATACCGTGCCATTGTCAGTTTTTAAAAAGAAGCAATTTTCTGACTTTTGAGATTGAGTAGGTAGGTCAAGGAAAAATTACAACTGTCGAAAACCTGTAATTAAATAGAAAATGCAGCTGCACTCATGAGAAACTAAAATTAAGTTTATTCTATTAATACTTGATTCTGAAATGCATTTTTGAATTTTCAGTTAAGGTTTCATTTAAGATGTGACTTACCTCTACTCTATCTTTGCTGATTACTTTTAATAAGTAACATGTAGGAATACAATTGTCCTGTTCCTCTAAACAGACATTTCTGATCTTTTTCCTTTCCTCCTTAAAATATGATTTTCAGAAGTATTTTTCAAACAAACTAATAAAATATTCTTTGTCAATTTACATTTATTTTTGTGATTATTCTAAATAAATGTATGTTCTCCCCAAACATTAAATCTGTATGTCAAAAAATACATTTTAAGCACAAATCTTTATGATAATTACACAAAGGGTAGCATTTTAGAAAATAAAATAAACTTTCTTTTTGTATTAATTTTTATGTACAATTTTCTTTTATTAAACAATACTCATAAAGGGGGGTTACTAGGAATACAAGCTAATTATTGAAGTTATGAGATTACCAGATCTATTTTTTTATTATAGAGCCTGTATCAACAATTCATCAAATTAGGTTACATTTAAAGAGTTAAAATATTTTGTTAAACACAAACCTAATAAACAAATACAGCCGTTTAGAACAATTTAAAAAGTCATAATATTTGTCACTGCTAAATTTTAAATGGTGCATTTTAACAAATCAAGATAAATACCCTTTAACCTCCCCTACAAAACTCTTGGATTGAAATCCGAATAACATTTACATAAAATTAGGTATAATGTGAAAGCCTTATTAAAGCAAATGCAGGAGTACTATAAAATTATTTATGTATTGAAATAGTAGTAATCTCCAATTAGGAGCTGAAGCTGAATGTCAGAATATACATAAGTGTGTACTATATCTTTAATCATAAACCTTACGATTTTTCGTAAGTATATTTTAAGTGACACAGTAAAGGAAAAAAAATAGTAATTATTTAACTGCAAATATATCTAAAAGGATAAGCTTTGAAACTTAGTTCTACTTTGGGGAAAAAAACCTTTTTTTCTGGGAAAGAACGTGCTGGTTTTGTTTTCAGTTTTGTTTAGAATTGTTTTAAACACATCGTCAGCCAACGTGTTGATTTCTTTATCCTGACTATGGATCTATGATGCTCTAAAAATACGGTACAGTGGCAGGGAGACAGATATATACAATACATTTACTTTTCAGTTACTACAGATTTAGGGAATGACAAGTACTAGAAAGTGATAAAAGTACATGCTTTGAGTAGGAAAAAATTACAGTAAAACTAGGGCTTGAATGAACATATTCCTCTTGGACATTCTAGTTCAGTCCTGCTACCTGTGTTGCTTGGTCATTTCTGTTCATTTGCTAATGTGCTAAGGCTCTTGGAATTCTATTTTCCAGATGCTTATATTCCACAGAGGAAAGGAAAACTGATCCATGAAGTTGCTATTTGCATAAAATGCAGAAGCATCTGTCACAAGGCTTTATCCTGGTTGATTTCAGCGTCCAGGGATCCTGCAGCTGGTCTGCCTCAGCATGAGGTTCCCATGCAGGCAATGAGAGTCCCCAGTGAGGACCGCAACTAGGGGCAGGGTGCGAACTTGTTCAGTTCACAATTGGCACACGTACAATTATATTTTTCATAGGACGATGACATAATCAGCTCTGTATACACACACACACTAGCTCAGATTCAGCCCAAGAACAATTGTAATTGGCGACACTTCTCTGTAAATATGTTTCTTATCAAGGTCATGATGAATTAATCATAATCATGTTGCATATGGTTAGGTAGCACAGTGGGTGGAAATTGTAAGGCAAAGTTAGGGTTATTCTCAGGGTTTATTTTAGTGGGGATTTTTGCCTTGTTTGGTTTGGTTTTGTCTTGTCTTTTCTTGAGTCCAATTAAAAGCCTATCAGTGTTAGTATCTTTGTGCCCACTTCACACACAGAAAATTGCTTCTATTGCTAAAGTAAATTGTAAAATCAGGATGGATCAAATAAACTTTAAAGAGGTACATTTCAGTTTCACTCTTTTTCCACATTTAATCCTGCATGACACTCAAACCAACAGTTTCAAGTGTCAAGTTCAGTGACCAAAAATGTCTATAAACTCTGTTACTGGGTTGTTGCAGAAAAGTAGATACAGTTTTTCACTAAGATGAATATAAACCAGTTCAAAACCAAAATTATTTGCAATATTTTCTAAAGCACGTTTTAAATATATCTCAAAGTGTCTGGTGTAGTAACACTACTTCTAAAACACTTTTTATTATTAGCCTGGCTTAATTTTTCAGTGCTGATGTATGCACTATTACCTGTTTCCTGAAGATAGAGTTACTGCAATCTGTCCGACCGTCTTTGGGAGGAAATGGCTGAGAGAAACAGGCATAGTAACCAGTTAACAAATTCAGACTCTGAAATAATAACAGCTCTTTATAACAAACTGGTATAATTGGACTAAAAGTTTCTCTGATGCAAGTTCATCAGTAAGCAGTAATCAGATAGGAGGCTTCTTTGAAACTTTTCTGATTCATAAATAATATAGTAGTTTACAAAGAGGAAGTTTGTGGGAAGCAGCAGTAAACAGTCTCGCAATCCATCTGTTATTATAGAATCCAGAAGAGCTGAATCAGGATCCACGTTGTTTATGATATAAAAGATGCTTGGGAAATGTTGCTGAAATAATTATTAACCAAAAATGTCATGTTTCTACTTTTTAGAAGTCTGAGTCATATGTGCTTGTGATGAAATGTACCCACCTGTGTGAACAAATGCAGGAAGTTTACCTGGATTAATAATTTAACAGAATACTAAATGCAGTTTTAAAAAAGTTTTTAAAAGGCATGGCACATTGTATCCTTATTCTTTAATTACTGGTTAATTTTTAAATGTTATATTCAAATATGTTTTTCTTCAGCATGATGTGATATTTTTAAGAATATAGCTTTTGAATCCCATTTAATCAAAGAATGTGATTAAATTCAGTATTTAGTATGAAATTAAAATATCTAAAGCTAAAACATCTTTCCACTCTCCCATCTCCCGATCTTGACCTCACCCTACTTTTTCTCCTCACCAACACCCCCAACACAGACAGAGTTCAAAGAAAGGAAAAATTTAGTGTAAGAGTATCACTATTGTCTTTCTTTTAGGTCCAGGAATTATTGCTCAAGTGTAACTTGCTTGATACTCATTTATTTTTTTTAATTGAAAAAAAAATGAGAAATGTGCTACTGCAATGGAATTTCAACAGTGAAACATGTTTTGTTTCAGATTAATTCTAAACAAGAGCAAAATGTTTTTCCTTGCACAGCTTTTTGTCCGAAACATGACAATAATGAACACATCCTACCATGGTAAGGTAAGCAACCACAGCTGGAAGACACAGTGATATCCAAGCAGAGCAAAGGTTTTTAACATCCTGAAACAATAGCAACACAATTATTTCTATGGATTTCCAATAATGCTAATGTATAAATGTAAAACAATTAGTCTATCACTATCACTAACCCTTAATCAGCTAGAAATAGATTTTGCCCATTATGGGGAAAATGAACTAAAAACTTGACCAAAATAGAATACCAATATAAAGATGTAACTGTGCTGGCCATAAGATAAATTGGTTATGGATCTAAAAAACCTACCATGTCTCATCTTTATTGAGTTTCAAATGGGGTTGGAATATTTTGTTGTATTTTACAGAAAAATCTACAATAATCCTTTAAGTACATTCTGTTGGGCTGAACTGCTTAGAAAGCAGCCTGAAAAACAAGACTCAAAAGAGTGTGTTTTCCCTGCAAACGTTGACAATAGTGCCATCTTCTGGCTTGATGAATAAAGCCATTCCTACATTTCACTTCTGTCAAACGGCTAGTTCAATACTCAGAGAATGAATAATCTCCAGCCAGGTTTTCAAATGCAGTCGTGTTTTTAATAAGTTTGATGTTGTGCCTTTATAATTACTATCGGGACAACTTCATTTCTGTGTGTCGCATGTATACATCTTTGTAAGTAGAAAACTCTTTGATAGTTCCTAGCAGCTAAATCATTTCTCTTTCCCACTCTTCCAATCCTTGTCTTTAATTTCTGGTATTTTATCTTCGTCTTATCCTATGTCCACCTGCTTGTTTTATCCTAAGAATTGTTTCTCTATACATTCTTCTACATATGTCTCTGCTTCTTTTGTTGTATTTGGTCTCCCCTGTTATTGGTAACATTTATTTGGAATTCATTTCATACTTTAATTCTGTAATCTCCCTTCTACTATTTTTTTTTCCTATCTCCTCATGGCTTCTCATTTAAATCACCACTATATTTTTCTAACTTTGTCCAAATTAGTAAAATTTTATGGTTAGTAAAATGTAATGAATAGCTATAATTGCTTTGAAAATCTCTATAGCCAGAAAATACTATCTGCTGTTGATGAACGTTGGAAGAAAAGCTACATCTTTTCATGTACATTCGGCAACAGATAAATAACCAAAATAGTAATGTCTCTTTCAACCTTTCAATATGTTCAGTACAGTTAAACACCAAATGGAATAATGGTAACATGCAAGGGAATTATGTATCTTCGTAATGATTTTTAAACTACCATGAAAAAAGAAACAGCAGTGCATTGGATAGGGTGGGTGATCAACAAATACTGATTGAAAAATAATGAGGTGCCCAGGTCTGAACCAGGGTACAGGAAACGGCACAGGTGAATGGAGTACTATTTTGTAGAAAGGAGGGCAGAGTGTGTGCAGATTTCCTAATCAAAGGAGTGCACAAAAGACATTGGAGCTTTTGTTCTTATTAAAAAAAGTTTGTTTTTTAAGTACTGAGCTTGTCAAATTTTAATCAGGGAGATAGACAAGTGACAGATGAGGAAAAGTAAATGACGAGAAAATTCAAGTGAACAAAAAAAGTAACAAGTGAAAACGGAGAACAAAAGCCTTACCAGGGAGGCAGGCTGTGTGGTGGGGGCTGTGCAGGAGGGAGGCGGTGGGGAACAGGGGCGCAGGGAACCCAGGTGAACACCAGATCTTTATTTAACGTCGTGCTGGAAAAAAAGGAATCAACGCAGCAATTGTCCCCTAAGGACTTGTGAGTCCTAGGAATGTGCCATCCAGGCCAAAGGGAGAAAGAGAAAAAAGAGCAGATTTGAGGGTCCACTGACTGACTTCTGTGGCAAAGAAGGAATTTCTGAAAATTCCTTCAGAAATTATACCTCAGCCACACAAAGCCACGTGGACTTAGCTTCTGCTTCACAGCAATGTATTCTAGCTTCACCCTTCAGCTAGACCAGCACTTCCCAAACTTTGCACATTAGAATAATGTGGACAGCTTTCAAACGTCCTGATGCCGAGATTGCACACCTATATGAAGTATTTGGGTATGAATCTCCGGGAGCTCTGGCAGGTATTTGTATATATATTTATAACAACCCGGATCCATCCAATATGCAGCAAAATTTGGGGACCACTGAACTAGACTAAAAATCCCCCGGGGGCCTTTTTGTTAGCCACAGGGTATTAAGCATACAGTGGCTACTTAACACACCTTTGTAAAATGAAAGTAATAAACATCAGCTTTTTGACCTTCAACCTTTGTGTGTGTTTCAGAGTCATGGACTTTCTTTCCAAGCCCATTTCCTTTCTCCTGTACTTGAGAGTGGAACATTTCTGCTTCCTAATCCCACGACCTAGGACGAGCGACTTAACTCCCTCAGCTTTCCTTTGCTCGTTTGTGAAGTGGGCTTTCTCATAAAGCTGTTGAGAGGATCAAGTGAGATAATGTGAGCAAATCCCTCGGCTTAGTGCCTGCCAAATAGTCAACGCTCCAAAAATGTCAGCCGTTATTATTATCCATTTATTCATGAGTTAATTCCTGCCAACATAAAGGATTTTTTAAAAGTCTTTTGAGAAAGAAAGTATCAAGAACTTTATCGCAGTAGCCTGGAAGAGGGAAGTCCAAGAGACAAGAGGAAGAAACCATCTTTTTTGAAGTTAGGAGAAAGTTGAAGACAGGCATGAAGGATGAGGTATTTGGTTTAAATTCAAAGGCAACTAAACACTTATCTTTTAGCACACAGCCCCCAATTAAAGAACATGAGATTTAGAAAAGCCATAGTTAATCCAGCCACTGTTGGAAGAAACAGAAACATGCTTCAAGGGAGGGAACATTATTATAAGTGATGACCAGGTTGGGGGCGGTCCGTCACCCCCTCCTGTGCGACTAGCCAGGCCCTTCGAGCCCAGCCAGGCTGAGCCACCTGCCTACTGCCTGGGATCCCAACTCCTGCAAGGCAGTGGAGGTGGGAGAGCCCCAGGAAGCCAGCCTTCTTCCCCTTACAGCTGGTGCACCCAGGAGACCTCACTCTGTCTCCATGCCTCCAGAAATGCTTCCCAAAATAGCAAAGCAACTCTTGGAAACAGGAGACCCTGATTTTTAACTGCCCCTGCTGGCCACCAGGCTCAAGTTTTGGAGATCCTGTGCCATTTGTCCAGTTGTAAAGATCTCAGTTATCACATCCCAAATGAGGGGTGGGCACAGCGGCAGGAGCATTGGGGTGGGGCTGCAGGAGCAGAAGAAACTGCACTGTGAACAGAAGAATGCTGATAATTAAGTTAAATGTATTATCTCTAAGCAGTTGAAGTCTGAAAGGCAAATTAACCTAAGAAGGCCTTGATAACCATTATGGTAGGGTAAAAAGCAGATCACTCTGAGTAGGAAGGGTTTCATCAAAGGCCAGGAAAGCTAGATGATTGGCCATTATGTGTAAATTGGAATCTGTTTTCACAATAATCAACTTGTTAATTTTCAATGAAATTATTTCAAAGAAATTTTAGTATTTCTTGAACTCTCTTTATTTGTCTCTATCCTTTTCTTTCACCAGATGGACATAATGTCAATGTTTAAAAGGAAGTATTTATGCCTTTCTTCAGCAGTTAATTACTACCTGTCAGGCAGTTGAAGATTTCAGGCAAGGCTAAGCAGAGTAAAATGTGTAGCCTTTCGAGGCAGAAATTCACTCACTCAACAAATGCATATTGAGTATCTGATGTGTACAGGGCACATGGCTGTTTCACTGGAAGCTGGTCAATAAACACATTTGTACAAAAGGGAGACCATTACCCCCACCACATTAAACTTACATAAACAAGGAGCCAAGGTGTTATGGATACAATTGTGTCTCCCCAAAATTCATGTGTTGAAGACTCAACCCACAGTACCTCAGAATGTGATCATATTTGGAGATAGGGCCTTTAAAGAGATGATTGAGTTAAAATAAGGTCTTTAGAGTGAGTCCTAATCCAACCTGACAGGTGTCCTCTTGTAAAAGGAGGAAATTTGGACACATAAAGAGATACCAGGGATGCACCTCCACCCTGGAAAAGCCATGTAGAGCTGCAGGGAGAAGGTGGCTATCTGCAAGCTGGGGAGAGAGGCCTCAGGAGAAACCAATCCTGCTAACCTCTTGATCTTGGACTTCTAGCCTCCAGAACTAGGAGAAAAGAAATTCCGTTGTTTAGGCCACATCATCTGTAGTATTTCATTATGGTAGTGGTAGCAAACTAACACACAAGTCAATTGTTTACACGGTAAAAATGCCTTTGGTTCTTCCTTGTCCACTGCAAACTCTAGTTTGTTCAGGTACCATTTTATGTCCTCTTTTTTCCAGAAGTCTCAACACTATATTAGCCTCTGTACCCTCCGGACAAAAATTCACAATTTTTTGCCTGTAACAAAGGAATTTGTGTGTGTGTGTGTGTGTGTGTGTGTGTGTGTGTGTGCATGTAGTAAATATCCCATAGTCAAATACTATTTCTTAGTAAGACACAAAATGCTTGAAAAAGTGTGTCAGCTTGTTACATTTTCTTAATTCTTTTTAGAGTGAGTACAATAAAGTAAAATTTCATTATATCATGGAATATAATTTATACAAAACAGTACTACTTCTGCACTGAAAGATTAGTTCTGCCTGGATCTAGTACACATGTCATATTTCTGGAAAGTCATTTGACACGAATCAGTCTAAAAAATAAAACAAGCAGGTGCATAATATATTACCCAGAATAAAATAAACATGGCTTCATTTTTAAGTGCCAGAGTTTATTCCGTCCCTTAAATCTCCATCAGCTACTGCATGCTTGGCGCCCTCTTGTGTCCAATGTGGGATAGGTTTGTTCACAGAATTTGTGAGTAATTCACCCCATGGCATCTCTCATTCAATCCCTGAAAATTGCAAGAGAACACTCATAGAAATCAAACTCCCCTTCTCTACATGAACTATACCAGTTATAAAAATACTGCTTGGTTAAAAAATATATTATGTTCTCAAATTTCAAATTTCAAATAAACATTTCTATAACCATTTGACTACCTGAATATGTGAGCTGTCATTTCTGTAAATTATATAGACAAAAGCTTTTTCTTTTGCTTTTATAGTTAATAGGCATTCATAGTGATTTTCTAATTTCTCAAAATTTTAGTTCTAACATGTCTCATTTCCCAAGTATCCATTAATAATTATTAATTTTTAAGCAGATTTCCACTGAAAAATACTATGTAAAATATTTTTACAAATCAAACCATCAAGTATGTTATCTGCTATGACTAATTGTTAGTGCCATTGCTGCTATTCCCATCAAATAAATAAATATGAGCAAATTGCCAAAATATGACCTCCTGCAGACTAGTTAGTATGTTGCCAATTACAGTACAAAAGGTCAGATCACACATTAAAGTTAATTTCCCCAATTCAAATCTAATAAGGTACCCACCTTGGTTATTTCCTTGTTTGGTGTTGCTATAATAAAATATGAACTGGCATCTGTATCCCAAACCATCTGAGCCTGTCCCTATTTCTCATTACTAAAATTTAGTTCAAATAGCATACATCAAAATCTAACCACCCAATATATATGTACACTGTACTCAGATATATAACCATATTCATCTGGGGCATGGGCTTTATTTCTCCAGAGGCATCATTAAACTTCCCAAGTGAATTCACTAAACTTAACACCAAAGGCAAGAGGACTGGAAAACTGACGAATAAGGGCTATTTCAGAAGCTTCAAGAACATCCAAAAACAAAATAAGTACCTTATAAGTCATAAATGAGACTGACAACTGTCGAGAACAAAGAGTAGCCAAGTGAAGCTGGATTCAGCAGAAGCAGCCATGATTACAGAACAAGAACATTTGACAGAGAGGCAAAGAACTAGGGTCGTAGCCACAAAGCTGTCACCGACTGACCATGGACCTTGGTCATGTCATCATCAGTAAAATGTGATGATTCCTACATTATTAATTGTTAATGGGGTAGCACATAATAAGTACTTAAGGGAAAGGGTGTGAGTAAAAAGATGCATTTGATTAATCAATGCAATTTAGAAGCAAATGCAGGAATAATACCCTCATTCTTGGGCCAATGTCTTTATTGTTTTAGACTCTGAGAGTTAGTCTAAAATTACAGGTAAGTACAAAATTACTGCAACAAACCAGGGGAGCTCTGGTCTGGGTTTCAGAGGACGATTAGATTCGTCAGAACAAACAATCCTGAGTCATTTCTCCATCCTCCCCAAACTCATGCAAAGACTTCCTGTATTTTTAATAAGCCAAATACTACAATACAGACATTATATTCAAAGGGTGCCTCCTTCATCATTTTTTAAATGGTCTTTTCAGCCATTAAAACAAAAAGATGGAAGGATTTCATTTAAGAATTGTTCCCTTCTTCTTTCTTCTCCACTTTCCCCGACTCCCTTCCTCCCAGATAGGAGTGTTTGGCCACGTATCTTAATCATTCCATTTTTCACCATCTGACTGGACAAATAATAATGCAAATGAGTGGTACAGAAAATTAGAAGGCATCTTAGCAGGCCTGAAAATAAGCAAGATCTGTTGAATTCTCCAACTCTGTGCTGTCACTGCGAGGACTTTCCCCACAGCCAGCTTGAATGGCTTCCTCCATCCTCAGAGTTTCAGAGAACTTGGCCCTCGCCTTTACTATGTTAAAGTCAGATCGTATTTATCTAGGTGAGCGTGACCACAGACTCCTCACCTTAGTCCTCTCACCTTCCATGCGCCCAGAGCAGTGCCTTCGGAAGCCTGCAAGGGGAAGGGGAAGGAATGGGCCAGGCTGCAGAACCCAGAGTCCTGGCCAAAGCTCCTGAGCGCATCTTCCCCTCGGGGCGAGTCCACGCACTGCTCCAGGCTTCCATTTCCTCCCTGTAAGGTGGGTTGACGGAATTTCTGTAGCTCTCAAGATGGTTGAGAAGACGGAGACAAGGTACATGAGAGCACAGAACTAAGACAACACCTTAGTTTGGCAGCACATAACAGAGGCTAAACTCACATATGGAACATCAGCAAGTTATTAGACATGCCAGAATCCACCTTTTCGTGGGGGAGTGCAGAAAGTAAAGAGTCTGTGTTGGTTAATGTTATTGTCACCTTGGTTAGGCTAGTGTGCCCAGTTCTGTCAAACATCAGCCAAGACATAGCTGAGGAGGCATTTTTTAGGTGTGATTTACTTTCAAATAAGTAGACTTTGAATAAAGCAGATTACCCTTCATAATGTGGGTGGGCCTCATCCCATCATCTGAAGACCTGAATAGAAAAAGACAGACTTCGCCCAAATGAGAGTAAATCTGCAGCAGATTTTGAACATGCCAATATCCATAATCTTGTGAGACAATTCCCTAAAATAAATCACTCTCTCTCCACACACACACACATACCCTATTTGTTCTGTTTCTGTAGAAAATCCTGATATACATATATACATGCATTTTATATGTTATATATGAATTTTACATATATGTGTGCATATGTATACATATGTTCTGTGTATGTATGTATGTGTGCGTATTTCTCATAGAGCAAGGTCAAAAATACCCTTGATGAGGAGACAGGATGAAGTGTTCTGGAGAAGAAGGATCTAGATGAGGATTAGGAAGTAACGTCCATCTCCAGGCCTGGATAAAACTGTGGCCTGGGACCATCAAACTCCACAAGAACTTGCATGCACCCTCCGCCCCTCTCTTCACAGCAAGATACAAAGTTAATGTGGCGTATTCACCTCCTCATTACATTAACCCAACCCCCTCCATCTCTCCTTAGCCTCTCTACCACTTACCTGCCTACAGCAGTCTCCTCTCTGGTCCACCTGATTCCAGTCCCCTCTCCACATCCTTCTCACCAGTCCAACCACAATCCTCCCACGAGAGGAGTTGAATCACATCACTCCCTTGCTTTAAGCCTTTGCGTGGCTGTCACTGTGCCTCCTCTTTTTCACTGACATTATTTCAAAACATAACTACTTATATGAGGGGTCTTTAAAAGTTCATGGGAAGATTAGTATTATCTTCCGATTCCGTTTTTCTGTGAACTTTTTGAAGGACTCTGGCATTTCCTCAATCTCTGTTGCTTCCTGCACCACACCTCTTCTTGGAATGGTCTTCTCCATTGTCTTCTCTTGTGCATCTCCTGCAAATCCAGTACAAGCATCACTTCCTCTGGAAAGCCTTCCTTGCCAATGCCTTGCCATGGCGCTTCCCACTGCCTCCTCTGGGAGGCTTCTTTGCATTGACGTAGTATAATGATCAGTCCTTATTTATTTGTCTTTGCCTACAAAGCGCTTGGCCCCAATGCCTGGCACACGGTGAGTTCTCCCTGAGTGATTACTCAATAGAAATGGATTGAGTGTGTCAAACGTCTAGCTGCAAGCTGTCATCCTGACTCCTGACCGGGGGGAGGGCTGCAGGGAATAGGGAGGGTGTCTGTGCATACCCCTGGCTGGAGCCAAGGAAAGATCTCCCATCTTTCCTTGAGGGCAGGTCAGGAAACCTGGAGCTAGTGATCTGGTGTCTGGCTGAGACAAGGGCCACAGGAAGGCAGTGCTTGAGGAGTGTGTGTGGCTGAAAAGACTTGGGGACATGGCATGGACTAATGGAAGAGTGGGCTCAAAGACGACAGAGGCCATCAGGCCTGAGCTTTTGACACAAAGGTCTGCAGTAACATAGAGCCTGGGAAGTGGGCAAACAAAATAATGATGATACTGATCATAACATCATCAACAGCAATAAACAAGACCAAAACCAATGAATGGTGGCAATTCAGGGATAGCAGGAAAAGACAGAGAATAAGCAAATAAAACCAGAGAATCTTGTGTTGATGGGAAATGAAGTGCCAGCAAGTGGAGCAAAGGGTAACAGTCGAAATGTTTTTGTTTTTAAATCAGTAACTTGTCTTCAAATGGTAACAGAATTTGCTATAAATTTTATTTTATATTCATCCTTTAGAAAATCTTCTTTGGGACCGACCCCATGGCTCACTCGGGAGAGTGCGGCACTGGGAGCGCCGAGGCCATGGGTTCGGATCCTATATAGGGATGGCTGGTGTGCTCACTGGCTGAGCGTGGTGTGGGCGACACCAAGCCAAGGGTTATGATCCCCTTACCGGTCACAAAAAAAAAAAAAATTTCTTTGGGAATGACGAGCCCTCAGATTACATAATATGATGCTTTCTCTAAAGCTTTCATAGATCTTTTTTAAGGCTGCTAACATTAATTATATTGTTTATCTTAATTTTCCTTTTAGAAAGAGATAATAACACTCCTAGAAAAAGTTTCAGAATGCAATCATGAAAACATTACATTATCTTAAATTAATATGAACAAGAAAGTAAGAACATTCTAGGAAATACCAAAGAGAAAATTAAATTCAATTTTTTTCCAGGTAACTTTAACAAATTCTACTAAAGGGATGACTTGCAAAATCAATATCTCTTTCTTTCTTGCCTGTAGAATCAAATTGTTCCAAAAAGAAGCCAAAATTTTTACATTAAGAACAACTGGCATACTAAAATAATTATTCATAAGTAATAACATGTTAGTCTGAAACTGTAGATACCAGCCCTGACTCTCAAGACTAGGAAAATGCACTTGGCCCAGCTAAGAAGCCACTGAAACACTGCGGGTTTGGCATCTCAAGGGCAGCCAATTCCTTCGCTATTTGAGTTCATTTATTCTTGGCAAAATGTAACTTCCTGCCCCTATGAAGAAAGATTTTTAAAGTCTCATAAAAATGATGCCAAAGTTTTCTTGGACTTCAAAAGACTCTTACAAAACAACATTTTTATTAGTTAAATTTTTGGAATATAGAGCATAAGGATTACATTTTCTTGTATCTTAAATAAGTAACTATTAGGGCAAAACCAATGGGATGTGGACTTTGGAGATGCTTGGCAAAGAAGAAATCCACAGAGGACCACCTTACCATGAGTTACAGGAAAATACATAATCTCCAATGAGGGGACGTGTTCTCTCTCTAGGAACTCTGGACCTGGGGTGCAGCCCTGCTTTTCTTCAGATTATCAAAGCCCAAAGCTACCAAAGTAGGCATCCTTATGCCAGAGTCCACTAGAACTTTCGAGGTGAAAGAAAAAAGTCCTGTCCACTGGCCTTTTTGTTAATTAATGTGGCCTATTTCAACTACGTCCTCTCATGGGAACCTTCCTCCCAATTCCCCTTTTATGATGAAATAAGTAAGATTCTCTGTATAATGGCTCTTGTCAGGCCTGGTCCAATACCAGGAGGCAAAAAGACCCTGGTAGTCCCTACTGCTGACATCTTACTCGGTGGATCAGGTCATGTTCTTCAAAAGGTGGAGAGGGTGAGAATCACCTTCTCCAGTAAAGGGTAAGCACCAGCAGGAAGAGCTAAGCTGTGGACGGGGAAGCCCAAGCAGGTCGTGAGCTTTCCCAAGCTCACAGCCTGGACAATAGCCAGTCTCGGAGAGGAGATCCAAAGGATGCTGCTCAGCACTTCCAGATGACCAGTCTGGTTGATTATTAATTTTATATTTTGAGTAGTGGGTTAGGCTGAAAGTCTTGGAATTTAGTACACCAGATTTATTTAATATAACAGCTCTTTGTTATCCAAGCATTAATTGTGTGATTTCCTAAAGATGCCAGATTGCTCAGGAAAACAAAAGTCAACCCAGCACTAAGCGTTTGCTAGTAACCTAACAAATTATAAAAATTAGTCCCCACTCCAACAGCCCTCTTGGCTGGGCCCATTCCACACAGAAAGTCAAATATTTGTTCCTCAGTTTTTCCGCTGATATGATAGTCTCGTTGTAAATGTTGAAGTATATCATGCTACAATACTGCAAATTAATTGCAAAAGGAAATGTGAGTTGCAAAAGATGCCGTCTTTTATGGAGCTGGCGAAAGTGACTCTGGAGATCTGCTTGAATGGCAGGCAAAGGCATTCAACATCCTGCCCTGGAAGGTGGCGGGACAGACAGCCAGCAGAGTGGGACTGCTCATGGCCACAGGAGTTATCATGGAGGGAGAGCTCAGAGCTGATGGGCTGAAGGAAAACAGGAAAGTTTGGAACATCCTATCGGGGACAGAAAATAAGGATAATGTGATGAATAATAGAGGCAGTGACAAGCGATCAAAGGATCCCACTTAAGGGGTTCTCATTGAAAAACTGTGAAAATTCATATATTAAATAATAACAATTATTAAATTGTAATTAAATAATAAAAGTGTTATTAGTATTACAGTGAATTGAAACAGTCTGATCTATAAGAGACCGTGAGTTCAAAATCAGAATCAAAAGAGAAAAGTTAAAATAAGTAGTACAGGGCCGGCCTGGTGGCGCACTGCTACAGTGCGCCGCTTGGGAGAGCGGTGGCGCTCCCACCGAGGGTTCAGATCCCACATACAGACTGGTTCCCGCTCACTGGCTGAGCGAGGTGCGGGCGCAGCACCGAGGTTTGCGATCCCGTTGCCGGTCCCGGTCCGGTACGGGCGCGACACTGAGGGTTGCAATCCGTTGCTGGACACGAAAAAAGACAAAAAGGAAAATAAATAAATAAATAAGTAGTACAAAAAGGAACTTGTAAAACAAAAGAAGTATGAAACAGGATGTATGTTTAAGTCACTAGTTGTTTCATTAAGTAAGGGATACATATGTGTATACGCCTATATGTATATCCACATAGACGTATGTATATATGCACACATCAATTGTGCTGCTACATAGTTTATAGTAAGTGTGAGTGCGTGTGTGTGTAAATATATAATACATGCTCTGGACAAGTAGGAAAGAAGGGCAAACAAAATAATTGAGAGTGGGCTGAGTCAATACAGAAATCAAAGGAACTTCACCCAGAACAGGAAGGGCTGATCAGTAAGCTGGTCTTGTATAAGGACCAGAGGGACTCACATTTAACCATATCTGATGTCCACACAAAATAACCAAGTAGAAAGAAGGCTCCGCAGCTACTGCAAATGATACAATAGAAAGATAGCCCAAAAAGCAGGGCTCATTAGACAGACTGACTTCCTTGTCTCCTAGGAGCAAAAACCTTTAGGTAACACACAAATTTACATAAAATTCTAAAAAGAAACACATGTTTCTAGTGATGCTAAAAACTAGGTCAATGAATCATACGATTAGGACAATGGTTATGCACTCAACCATGTGAAACTGAAAGGATACCTCATTTCTGGGGAGACATCAAGCCTCAAAAAATTAAAATCTATATGCAAGACTGGGAGGACTGAAAACATGAGAGACTTGATTATTAAAGGACATTCAGCTTAATGATCAGTGTGCAGGCTTGAGGCTCCTGGACTGAATAAACTGGTCCACACCCACCCAAGGGTTCTTGATGTAACCTCTTTTTATGTTGGCTCTAGTAAGATTATTGAGACCTGAAATCCTAGCCTCAGGAATAAATGAGAATAAGGATAAACATCACAGTAAAAATAAAGATAAGGATAAAACGCTCTGATTAATTGTTTTACTGGTAAGTGTGTTGAGCACTTTTAAAACCCTAGTAATTTCATAATTTTGTGTTTGGTTTGTTTCTAAAGGTTTCCAATCTTTTTAAGATAATCTGATAAATTTGTGATTTTAATTCTTAAAAGTGTTTGATTAAGTGTGCAAGTATTATTTAAATGTTGGGACAAATTTGTTTATAAAATAAATTTTGCAAGTAGTATGTGAATATTTAGTACAATTTTTATTTTTTTAAATGTTAACAGTTTGATTAATAGTTAAGATTCATAAAATATTACACAGGCGATCTTGTATACCTTTCCACACTCAAAAAGCCATTTGGGGCCGGCCCGGTGGCGCACTGGAGAGTGCGCCATCTGGGAGCACGGCGGTGCTCCTGCCAAGGGTTTGGATCCCATGTGGAGACCGGTTCCCGCTCACTGGCTGAGCGTGGTGCGGGCGCAACACCAAGGGTTGCGATCCTGTTACCGGTCAATAAAAAAGACAAAAAGGAAAAAAAAATGCCAATTGATGGAGAAGAATCGATCCATTCTTTGTTCATTCTAAAACTAATGTTAAGTTGTGATAATTACTTGCATTATATTAAATATAACATTTTGATAAATTTAATTTCCTTCGGCAAAGTAAAGTCTTAGTAAATTAGCTTGAACCCCTTATACATCAGAGCTTATGAGCACTGATTGGTCTTCCCACTGATTCAATTTCCAATATTTCTCAAATCAATACCTTTTAGAGCAATAAATAGGAGTAGTGGATTGAATTATGTCCCCCCAAAATTCACTGAAGCTTGAATTGTATCCCTTAAGTTTTATGTATTAGAAACTTAGCTCCCACTGTGACTGTTAAGAGGGCAGGAAATCCTATTACGGTAACTGAAAAGTGGAGCCTTGAAGAGGTGATTGGATTGTAGGACCACGCAGTAGTTGATTAATAGTGGTGGTCAGGGGCGTGGTTCTGAAGGCTTTAAAAAAAGAGAGAAGAGAGTCTCTCTCTCTCTCTCACTCTCTCCCTCTCTCTCTTGCTCTCTCTGCTTCCACCATCTTGCAATGTGAGACCCCTGGGTCGGGTCTCACATTGCAAGATGGTGGAAGCAGAGAGGGCAGAGGAAGAGAGACAGACTCTCCTCTTCCTTTAAAGCCCTCAGATCCACACCCCTGACCACCATTACCAGATGGATTTTGGACTTCCCAGCCTCAGAAACTGTAAGCAATAAATTTTGTTTTCTTTACACATCAGCCAGTTTCAGGTATTTTGTTATAAGCAACAGAAACGGACTAATACAATAGGGAAGGACCTAGTAAAGGCTTTTGTTGTTTGTTTGGGTTTTTTTTAGGTAAAGAGAGCAAACTTGTCCAAGCATCTACATGAAGTAGATATTGTTTAGAAAAGCAGCTGAGTCCTCTTGAGCCGAGGGTTAATATGAAAGCTGTATCCTGTAACACATGCTGCAGTAAGTGTGACAATGCCCTCAGAAGCACTGCGGTGGCCCCAGTCCTCGGTTCAAGGGTCTCTCTCACTAGACCAATGTTCAGGAAGCCTGGGATGCTGCTCTGGAATTCTCAGTGAGCTAGTTTACTTGCCTTTGCCTCAATGTACAGAAATCAATTGGCAATAATACCTCCTTGCTATTGTGTGGATAGAATAAGAGAGTGTGTACAAAAATGCTACAAAATTCAATATGGTTGGAAGTTACAGTGGTGGAGGTGGGGTAATGAGGAGCAGGAGAGGGGAAGGATGCATAAAACCCCTAAAATGACATAGGCATTTGGAAGGAGACACCGATTGGCTAATATCCTCCATAGTATTAAAACAACACCAAAGCTTTGAGAGGTGGAATACTGGAGAGAAGTGTCTTCATATAAAGAGGGGCTTCTGCTGCTCAGATACTTCTTCCCTTTGCAAAGGTGGGTCGCAGTGTCGGTGGTCCATTACAGCTCTGATGAGCAATTAGGACAGGATGAGGAGATGATTCCTGTCCCCCGTCCTCCTGCCACAAGATCTGCTCCACCCACCAGGCTCCATGCATAGTGTGACAGAGTTGGGAAGCCCAGAACCAGGCCTTGTAATGTGCTAATTTACAAAATGAGGTGTCACCATGCAGCAGAGTGAGACAGTCCGTCCTCCAGGGACCATCCCAGATTTCTCCAAGCTAAGAGAAGAGCTCCATCCACCACTTCAGACTCCTGCTGAGCCTGGAAAACACCTGCTCCTACCTTCTCCTCAGTAGCCCTGGATTCCTTGCCTTTAGGGAGAGCCAGGTGAGCAAACTGGGAGTTCCCACAATTTTTCCCAGACTCTGGATTTACACAAGCACCTGCCACCAGCCAGAGAGCCCTGTTCCTGCCCTTGGCTAGCTCTAAATTGTCACTCCCTGTCAGATCCATATAAATCTCTGACCCTTAGCTTTCTAATGTGGCCTTGACCTGGAACCCAACTCTGTAGGAATTTCTTGACATTGAAGGAATTATCTCCATCTTTTCAATTATGCCAACTACTTTCTAGTGCCTTTTAGAAGTTTAAAAATCTGTAACTCCATTGGGTAAAATGTGTTGGGGAGCAGGGTATTCCCACAGCCACAGAGTATCACCACATGGAGTCCTCATTCATTCCCACAGGGGAAAGGCACCAGTACACGGCAAATCTGGTGGACACTACAGTGGTGGTTAATTTTATGTCAACTTGACCGGATCATGAAATGCCCAGACATTTGGTCAAACATCATTCTGCGTGTGTCTGTGAAGGTGTTTTGGAATGAGATTAACATTTGTTTCATACATTGAATAAAGCAGATTGCTGTCTACAACATGGGTGGGCCTCACCCAATCAGTTGAAGACCCGAATAGAAGAAAAAGGCTGAACCTCCAGAGAGTACTGGGAGAGGGAATCTCTGCCTGCCTGGCCTGTTTGAGCTGAGGCTTTATTCTTCTCCTGCCTGCAGACCAGAACTGAAAAATTAGCTCATCTTGGATCTCAAGCCTACTGGTTTTTAGACTGGAATTACACATTGGCTCCGCTGGGACTCCAGTTTGTCAGTGGCAGATCTTAGGACTTCTCAGCCTCCACAATTATGCACGAGCCAATTCCTTTAGACAGACAGATAGACAGATCTATATTTTTAAGAAGCCTTAATAATGGATATGAAGTTGAAATATCTAGGATTTAAGTTCTTCAGAAAAGAAAGTAGGAAAAACAGGAGAGATGGAATAATGTGGCAGAATCTTGCTAAGTCAGTGATGCTAATATTGGTAAATTGAGTGATGAATATATTGGGGTTCACTGCAAACTCTGTTTGTGTATGATTGAAATTTTTATAATAAAATTGAATACAGCATGTATTAAAAATGTATACCACTTAGACCTTAATCAGCCTTTTTTTTTTTTTTTTTTTTGCCTTGTCAGGTTTCAAAATTTTATTTATTTATTTATTTTTTATTTTTTTTTCCTTTTTGTCTTTTTTCGTGTCCGGCAACGGATCGCAACCCTCAGTGTCGCGCCCGTACCGGACCGGGACTGGCAATGGGATCGCAACCCTCGGTGTTGCGCCCGCACCTCGCTCACTGCGGGAACCGGTCGGTATGTGGGATCCGAACCCTCGGCAGGAGCGCCGCCACACTCCCAAGCGGCGCACTGTAGCAGTGCGCCACCGGGCCGGCCCAGGTTTCAAAATTTTATAGTGTTCAGAAACAACAACACAAAACGTGTTGTTTACAAACATTTACTGCCCTGCATCTAGAAAAATGAAGTTATTTTCAAGAGATTAAGAGGAGGGATGAATGGTGATCCCCTGAAGCTAGGATCTTTTTGAGATTTGAAGTTGGAAGCAGCTCAGTTAAAAAAGAGAATGAGACTGTTGTTGGCACCACGGCAAGAGGTAAGTTAGTGCTTCTCTTCTTCTAATGTTAGTTAAATAAATTACCTTTAACAAAGATGACTCCTATACATTTTGTATTATCTAGACTTTTAAGAACTTAAGGAGCAAGTTTCTTAGCAGAACTTAATGAGATGCTACTGGCAGAAACGCAACTGACCTCCTTCCCTAATCCATATCCGAAATATGTTCCAACCATTCCTGCCAGGAAGAATATAAGAGGAATAACTTTAAGACGTTTGTCTCAGCATTTTTAGGACAAGTTTCCTCTAAGGTGAGAAAGGCCACAGTATACAATGGACAGTGTACACAACTGGATTCTAAGTCTGACTCTCCCGTGACAATTACGTGACCTTAGATAAATCTCTTACTTTCTCCAACTCTCTCCAGAGTTCTTTGTTTTTGTTTTTAGTAAAGTGAGATGGTAAATGAATTGGACAGTTGCTCCTGCTCAGACTCTCCGAAAGAGCTCTCCGGGGACAGACATGGCCGTGCACGTCCACATTTCCATTCCACACCCAGCACTGCCCCAGGTCCTGGAACATAACAGGAGTCCAATTCATATGTGATAAAGAAAACAAAGAATATCAAATCATTGGTTTAACCTGAGCACAGCTCCAAACACTTGTTGATTCAGAGAGCTTCTGATATTTGTCTATCTCCCTACCCTGGGTCTTTTCAGGTTTAATCACGTTTTCCCCCTAAAAGAAACTCCAGACGTGAGGACGGCTTGTCTCACAATCTCACCACTAGATGGCAGCATAAACCCACCTCAGAATCATCCTAAAGCAGCGAGACCTTAGACCAGCTGTGTCGCCTGAGTCTGAACAATCGAGCACGTAGTCAACAATTAGGGCTGCCCTGGCTGGTGTCTTTCCCTAGGGCCCTTCTCTTTGTCTTTGATTATAAGGAATCTATATGTTTCACTATTGATGAGAACATATACATTCTGTTGTTTCAGCCCTAGGATATCAATATTGCCTTTAATTTTTGATATTTTGTTCATTATGTATATTTTTGCATTAATTTTGTTTTTTTAAAAATACTGCATTACAATATTATGTCTTGGTTACTGAGATTTTGGGCATCCAAGGTGAGTGCCTCGCTCTCCTCACCTTAGTCCTGAAAAAACAAGATTGCTTCTAGCGATCAACAAAATAATTTTTCAAAGAGACCAGACATGGGCAGCGTGGAGGCACTGACATCAGCACTGCACATCAGAGACCTCAGACACGCTCAGCACCAGCTCAGTAACGATAAGGCTCTTCGTACTCAGTGTCTGGGCGCTCAGAACGTGAATGTGTGAGCAAAGGATGAGATCTTTCTTTGTTTCCCCCTCCACCTGGTTTTGCTGCTCTATGGTCTTTTTTATCACCTCTCTCCTCCTTCTCAGGGTACGACTTTCCAGGCTACCTCACAGCCTCCCCACCTTGTTTTTTTTAATCTCCTATTCTCTCTCTGCTGGCCCCTCTGATGTAGAGAAGTTTCCCTGAGTTCTGTCGCCTGTTCTATCTTACTTTCTCTTAGAGCCCAGAGGAAGCAAGAAGATGGGACGGAGGGGGGTTCCAGGGAAAGGGGGAGAGACGCAGAGAACAGAAGAGTCAGAGAGCTGTGCCTGGAAGCCAGGTCTGTCCATTTAAACTACAAACCCCTCAGGGCACAGAAGGTCCCCAACGGACTTGGCATAGTGCCATGCACAAAAAAATGTTAGATGGTATGGATAATGACTCATGTTTATTCGCAGTGTGTTCATACGAATAATGAAAAGTCGTAAAATGAAGTCATTTTAAAGAATGCCCTATAAATGGCTGTTTCAAGGGCTTACTCAGGTGACAGGTGACAACCTCTGTTAACACTGCAGCTAACTCCCTCTGTGCCTTCCCCCTCCTCCCGGTGGCTTCAAGTGCTCAACTCCTGAGAAGCTTGAAGGTCAGAGGGTGAATATTCTAGGCCCCCCTCGGGACTTTCCCCGAGGCCCAGTCAAGGTCAGGCCATGGGCAATGCCACCTTTTCTCTTCTGGTGTCTGTAAAGCATGACCGTGGATGAGGTCAGGGATCTGGGTCTATACTGGTCACTGATGCGTCCTGCGCCTGGTGTCTTTGCCTTGCCCCTCCGGAAGCACTCTGCACACTTGTCTTCCTGCTCCCTGGCCTGGGGAGCTCCACTGTCAGAGCTCCAAGCCCTCTGGATTCTGGCTGGGTGTAGGCAGTGGGGAGCTCTGGTACCAGAGGGAGTTGTGTCCCTTCGCTCCCTCCCTGCCAGGTTAGCTGCAGATACCTGTCCCTAGAAGAAGGTCACTCGTGCTCAAAGACAGCCCATTCTACAGCCCTCTGCCTTCCCTCCATGCATAGCACAGCGCAGCCCAAGCCTGCTGCTACTAACAATATGGCCCTCAGATTTGGGCACATGGGCCCCTGACCAACCTTTACTGAGCTCCCCTCTTGTACAACATGCTGTGTACTCAGAACCCAGAATTCCCCACCCAAATAAACCCAAGCCAGTTTCTGGGGTCTGTGAAGGTCTTATCCCCACCCCATTCTGTCTCAGGGTAGGTGGGGAGCTGTGACACTGATGTGCCCACCCCGAGACCTAAGGGTGGCTAAGGGGCAGTTCTTTGTGGAATGGTAACCAGAGATGGACACATTGGCTAAGGTGTCTGTCCTTGAGTGTGCAAAGGTATTTGCTGTGTGCACAGAACTAGCAGAAGGATGTGGAGGAGCAGGGGGCACCAGCTGGCTGTCCCACACCACTATGTTCTGGTACATGATCCCTACTTCTATATGCAGAATTGGCCTTTTTTGTGTGTGTGTGTCCGGCAAGCAACCCTCAGTGTCGCGCCCGTACCAGTCCGGGACCGGCAACGGGATCGCAACCCTCGGTGTCGTACCCGCACCTCGCTCAGCCAGTGAGCGGGAACCGGTCTGTATGTGGGATCCGAACCCTCGGCGGGAGCGCCACCACGCTCCCAAGCGGCGCACGGCAGCAGTGCGCCACCGGGCTGGCCCGCAGAATTGGCCTTTAAGGTCATTCCATGAGCACCACATTTACAGAGGTAGAGAACAGAATAGATTCTATTCAACAGTGTGCTGGCTTGAATACAACAACGTTGCACTGCTCTGACTCGTGGCATGTGGGCCTCCATCAGTGTCTACCCACAGCCTTCAACAGAATCTAGGATTATTCTTCCTGGCAAATACATTTGTGGACTCCTGGAAGGGAAATTTGTTTGATCCATCATCTCCTTGTAGGGCTAAGATCATTAAATACCTAAACATGCAAAAAGATCAAGGCATTTATAAGTTAGCACTTAATATTTCCTACCACAGCCTCATAAGTACTTCTCCCCAAACTGGAATCAACCACACATTTGCCAATGGGACTCTTTTCTTTCCTCAGACCTGCACTCTCCAACAGTAGCCACAAGCCACATGTGGCCACCGATCACTCAGAGTGTGGGCAGCCCAGACTGAGACGTGCTGTTGGTGCAAAATACACACCAATTTCAAAAACTTAGTACCAAAAACCCCAAAAGACTGCGATATATCTCATTAATAGTTTTTATTTTGTTCATATATTAACATGATAATATTTGGGCCATATTGAGTTAAATAAATCTGTTATTAAAATTAATAAGTTTATTTAAAAATAAAAATACAATTTTTTAAAGTTTTACTTTTCAAATGTGGCTATGAATCCTAAGAGTAGAGGAGAGAGAGAGAGAGAGAGCGGGAGGGAGGGAGAGAGGAAGGAAGGAAGGAAGGAAGGAAGGAAGGAAGGAAGGAAGGAAGGAAGGAAGACAGGCTATGTTAACGTCATTATTTATTTTCTGTGATCTGTCCTGGTCCTAGGTTTCCAGGACTCAGTGATATTTCTATAATTCAAGGAGGTCCTCTTGCTCATAACCTTAGCCTATGAAGTCACTTTTATCTTTGAGAGAAGAAATAAGCTATGTGTTTCCTTTAATCTCCTGCAGAGTCTTACCCGACGGACCGGGTCTCCTGCAGGTGGAGCCTCCCCCCCCACCCCCCCCCCCCCCC
>NW_007726575.1:631949-652532 GCF_000696425.1 Galeopterus variegatus
GCCCCCCCCCCCCCCCCCCCCCGCCAAGTGTTACCAAGATGGGTGGGAGGCCAGCTCAGTTCACTTGAGCTTTCCAGACTTTCATCTTAAACAGTTCAGGTAAAATGCCTCAAGTCCCATTCAGCTTGAGCATGGTTCATTAAAAAATAATAAGGAGGGATTAATTATTTTCTTGCAATGATTTGTAAATTTATAGAAAAAGAAAAATACACTAGGTTTTTCTTGCTGGAATAAGTCTGTTTTTGAATATCATTAAAGGCAAGCCTTATTTTCCTGTCTTGCTAAATATTACTATATGCCTAAATGTTATTTTATATCTTTATATGACTGTATTAGAAAGTTGGCCTCTGGTTAAATTGTTAAAGTAGTACAAATACACCATCTTTAACAGTACCTTTAGAAAGGAAATGAGTTACATCATGAAAAGATGTTTTATAAAATTCTAATGACTTGAAATTGTCATTTATAAATCAAGTGTACTTATCAAGTTACCCTGTACAACACATTCAGCCTGACTCTTCCATTGGAGTTTGGAAGTAGCTTTATTGTACACACCAGAAGACAGCTGCAGGGGTCTGAATTAGCTCTAGACAAACGCGTCTCCTCTTTTCAGACATTAACTCTAAAGGGAGGGTAGTTCAGTCAACATCCTTGGAGAATGCATTTTCCAGTTCTGCAACATCAAAAAGTAAATATTTACCTGATTATGTGCTTTAAATTTATTTTTTCTTAGCTTTACAAAACGTCCTGAAGATTTTTGGTTTTGCCTTCCAACTCCAGGGAACACTTGAAAAGTCAAAGCTTTGGACTTTAAATGATTGTCAAGTGCTAGTTAATACTAAGCCACAAAGATGACTTAATAGTCTCTGCTCTTCTGTTTCATCCACTGTATGTCTGGAAGACAGACCACAAAATTGGCTCAGCCCTAGTCTTCCAAAGCATGTACTGGGTGCCATGCATTTTCTGGGCAAGAACCTACCTGGTAAGGCCTTAGAGCTGGGACTTTGCATATCCCATTATTCTTTTATTAAGTCCAGGGACTTGGCCAACTTTCATGTAATAAATTGCTGAGGCTTGGCATCTGAGTAAACAAGTGGAGAATATTTGATGAATATAAGAAGGCATCTCTTTCATTCTTATGGAGCCCAGGGCAGTAGCTGGAGGCAATTCCTGTGTCCTAGAGCCTGCCCACCCTTCCACCCTATGCAGGGCAATGGAGCCACTGCCTACTGAGGTTCAGACGCTAACATAGTGTGTAAAGAGAAAGAAAAAGGGAGTTGAGTTGGAAGATAGGAAGAGAGAACAGAGGTTTCCTCAAGTAGCTAACATTACTCCATCTAGCTTCTATATTTTCCCCCCTGCCCGAGCCTGGCCCATTGTAGAAACACCCTAAGCCTTGAAAAGATTTTGTCTCTCACATAGAAGTACACCTACAGCTTGCACATGTTTGGGTAAAGAATTCAGAGAAGGGAAAGGCCTGCCAAGCAGGTCATTTTCCATCTACAGCAAAGACTGCTGGTCATCTCCCCAACATACAAACCCCTTCTTTTTGGTTGCAGAACAGTAGATCAAGTGCCCAGCATTAGTACCCCACTGTCCCCTCTGCTGATATGGCTAGACGCAAATTTCTACTGCAGAAACAAACACAAAAGCTCAATCCTTCCATGAGTCTAAATGCAGACAGAGAGATTCTGATACAGCCTTGCAGATTAAGCATCCCTATTTCCAAAAACCCAATAAGAAGATCATGCATCAGTCAGGGTTCTCCAGAGAAACAGAATTAATAGGATATGTATACAGTCATGCGTCACTTAATGACAGGGAAATGTTCTGAGAAATGCGTCTTGAGGGGATTTCATCTTTGTGGGAACATCATAGCATGTACTTACACAAACCTAGACGGTACAGCCTACTACACAACCAGGCTATATGGTATAGCCTATGGCTCCTAGGCTACCAAACTGTACAGCATGTTACTGTACTAAATACTGTAGGCCACTGGTAAGTCTTTGTGTATCTAAATATAGAAAAGGTACAGTACAATATAAAAGACAAAAAATGACACTCTTGTATGGGGCACTTACCATGAATGGAGCTTACAGGCCTGGAAGTTGCTCTGGGCAAGTCAGAGATCGAGGGGTGAGTGAATGTGCAGGCCTAGAACATTACCGTACACTACTGTAGACTTGACAACACTGTACACTTAGGCTACACTAAATTTATTTTTTCAAAGGTAATTGCACTGAGACTTTATGACAGCTACAATGTCACTAGGTGATAGGAATTTTTTACCTCCATTATAATCTTCTGGGACCACCATCATATATGTGGTCTATCATTGACCGAAATGTCATTATGTGGTGCATGACTGTATATACCGAGAGAGATTGATTTCAAGGAATTGGCCCATGAGATTGCAGAGGCTGGCAAGTCCAAAATCTGTAGGGTGGACCAGGAGACTAGAGGCCCAAGGAAGAGTCGAGGTCACAGCTGGAGTCCGAAGGCCGTCTGCTGGCAGAATTCCTTCTTCCTCAGGGAAGGTCTGTCTTTTTTTTTCTTAAGGCCTTCAAGGGATTGGATAAGACCCACCCACACTGTGGAGGGTAATCTGCTCTTCTCAAAGTCCACTGATTTAAATGTTAATCTCATCTTTAAAAAATACCTTCACAGAAACATCTAGAATAGTATTTGACCAAATATGTGGATACCATGCCCAAGCCAAGTTGACACATAAAATTAGCCATCACAAACCACAAAACAGAAATACTTATGAGAAAGGGTAAGGGAACTTGCACTTACACCAGGACACACACTGTCCATTCAGCATTAGTTGCTGTGTGGCGGCTGGTCAGGGCTTCACTGTCCTCCCCCTGTCGTCCATCCAGGAGCACCCATCTTGGGTGGTTGCTGACACTGTCCAGTTCTGACTGTCTGTGCTGAGACTCTGCCCAGACCAGGGTCTCCATATAGGAAAAACTGAACCTCAATCCTTCCCTCACACAATAGTTAAAACAATGAACTTGAAATAAATCATACACCTAAAAGAAAAGCTAAAGCTATGAAATTTTTAGAAGAAAACATTTAGAAGATAGTATTCTTAACAGTTAAAAACAGGGAGTACTAAACAATATAATGTCGAATAAATACCTATGTGGTAAAACTCTAAAGAAATGCGTGAGAATACCAGGGTACTCCAGAAAGTGCATGGAAAGATTTGCATTATCTTTTAATTCTATTTTCCACAAACTTTTGAAGTACCCTCATAAATTCTGGACAGCAGTTAATCCACTAGCAACATCACTGCCAAGCACAGCCCCTCCTCAGTGGAGCAGACTCCAGCTCTGAGGGCTCTTCCTGTCAGCCTCTAAATTTTAATCATTCCAACTTCTTCCCTTTGTCTCCGAGCCCCAGGGGTGTATGTGTTTCCTGCCATTGCTACCTCTATGACACCTTAGTAATTTCTCTTCTCACCTCTGTTTCCTAGTTAACAACTTCATAAGTAATTGGCAATTGTTTATATTAAATTCACTTTGTTCAAATAACTAGTATGGCTTTAGTCAGCTGATTGTCCCTTGATTGATAAAGTATTACTTAGATTGGGCTGGAACAGTCTGTGAGTGTTCATTTTATTAATATCCTTTATAAAACATGAATATAAAAAATATCTGCTCTATCAAATATTTCATTTCCAAAATGAAAGATCAACACATCAGATCACATCAGCCCCCTGCTTAGAATCCTCCAGTGGCTTCCTACTGTGCTGTGGAAAATGCCCCCACCTCAAGCCTAGGCTAAAAGCCTTTCTACAATATCACACCTTCACCACCACTTCCATGATAGAGTTTGATCACGGTGGAGTTTGTCACATTTTATAAGCATGAACTCCAAAATGTTTTTGCACCAAAATCAACTCATACTAACTTGTTACAGCATGTCTGAACAGGATCTAGTTTGAGGCACTAAGAAGGATAAACATCAGTTTGAAAAGAGCCCCTATGAGAGCAACATGAATTCTGCTAAAATTGAAGCAAGAACAAGCACCAAATTTATGGTGAAGCTTGGGAGGAAAATGGTAAAATCATTCATGCTTTATTAGAGTTTATGGGAACAATGCCCCAAAGAAATCAGAAGATTACAAATAAATCATTCATTTTAAGAAGGGATGAGACAATGTTGAAGATGGAACCCGCAGCAGCAGACCATCCATATCAATTTCCAAGGAAAAAATTGTTCATGCTACAATTAAAGAGGACTAAGAACTAACAGCAGAAACAACAGCCAACACCATAGACATCTCAATTGGCTCAGCTTACACAACTCTGACTGAAAAATTACAGTTAAGCAAACTTTCCACTCACTGGGTGCCAACTGTTGTGCCCAGATCAGCTGTAGACAGGAGAAGAGCTTTCAATGGAAATTTTAAACAAGTGGGATCAAAATCCTGAAGTATTTCTTCAAAGAATTCGAACAGGGGATGAAACATGGCTTTACCAGTATGATCCTGAAGACAAAGCACAATCGAAGCCATGGCTACCAAGAAGTGGATGTGCCCCAGTCAAAGCCAAAGCAGACCAGTCAAAAGCAAAGGTCATGGCCACAGTTTTGGGGGATGCTCAAGGCATTTTGCTTGTTGACTTTCTGAAGGGCCAAAGAACGATAACATCTGCTTATTATGAGAGTGTTCCAAGAAAGTTAGCCAGAGCTTTAAAAGAAAAACACCTGGGAAAGCTTCACCAGAGAGTGCTTCTCCACCATGACAATGCTCCTGCTCATTCCTCTCATCAAATAAGCGCAATTTTGAGAGAGTTTCAATGGAAGATCATTAGGCATCCACCTTACAGTCCTGATTTGGCTCCTTCTGACCTTTATTTGTTTCCTAATCTTAAAACATCTCTAAAAGGCACTCATTTTTCTTAGTTATTAATGTAAAAAAGACTGCATTGACATGGTTAAATTCCCAGGATCCTCAGTTCCTTAGGGATGGACTAAGTGGCTGGTATCATCCCTTACAAAAGTGTCTTGAACTTGATAGAGCTGATGTTCAGAAATAAAGTTCATATTTTTATTTTTATTTTTTAATTTCATTTTCCATGAACTTTCTGAAGTCCCCTCATGCATATACGAATATATATATTGTGTGGTCTTTGAAAAAACCAACAAACCAACATCATAGAAAAGGACAATAGTAAATTGTATTATTATTTACTCCCCCTTCTTGTGATGGGATTATATAACTCTATTCACTGGCCTGTGCTTTGTGGTGCCTTCTGTTGGAGAAGTGTATGTCGCATCCTCTTGACATTGGATTTACCCTTGCAAGTTGCTTTGGCAATAGCATATGAGCAGATGTGCTGAACCCCATATCCAAGCGAAACTTTTAAGAGCCTTTGTGTGTTTTCATCAACCCGCTTGCTCTTTTCCTTCTGCCTCAAGAAAGGCACAACCTATATTAAGGCCTCTCCTTCAGGCTCCTGGGATAAAAAGACATATGGAGCAGGAGAAGAACCAGCACAGGCCTTCAGCCCCCATAAAAGATAAGAAAGAAACACACTTTTGTCCTTAGGAGCCATGGAGATTCCTGGGATCACTTGTTACCGCAGGACAGCTGACTAATACAAAGGACAAGATTAACAAATGGAATAAGGAAAACCAAAAGGAACAGAAATAATCTGAAAAACAGAAAAAAAAATCCAATTTATAACGAGTAGCCTCAGAATATTTTGAAATATCACATCCGTAATCAAGATTAGACTGATCAAAATTAGTAATCTAAGATTTTAAGAGAGTGCATAAAAACTGAAAATCTTATGTGAAGTGAAAATTGAATGGATGGGTCACACAATAGAATTGGTATAGTGAAGACTAGGTGATCTAGAACAGGCTCCTCAACTTTGTTGTACTCATTGGCCACCTGGGGAGCTTGTTAAATGCAGATTCTCATTTCATAATCTCAGATGGGACCTGAGAAATTGCCTTTCTAACAATTTCCCAGGTGATTCTGATGCTGCTGTTCTGGGGTTCAGAATTTGAGAACTTGTTCTAGATTCTCACTACTCAAAGCATGGCCCAAGGACCAGTAGCTTCAGAATCACCTGAGAATTTGTTAGAATCTTGGACCCCAACCCAGAACTACTGAATCAGAAACTCCGAGGATGGAGCCCAACAATTCATTTGGTAACAAGCCTCCCAGGTGATTCTAATGCACACTAAAGTTTGAGAACCACTGATTTAGAAATAGTAAATGATGTCTTTTACAAAAGACAAATAACAAAAAAGACAGGAAAAAAAGAGTAAAGGATATGTGGGGAAGAAAGTAAAATAATAGATGCCAGATAGTCAAAAGAAGTCATAATAAAAGAGACTAGGTACCATGGAGGTGAGAAGTGGGAAGTTTTCATATCAAAAGACCCATTAAACGTGAGCAGGATGAATAAAAGTAGACCCACATGGAGATACTAGCATGTAAATGTACAAAGAGATTATTCTAAAATCGTTCATTCAGAAAACATTTTTTGCTCAATGAATCCCAGGCAATTCACTTGCTCTTTTAATTTATAAACTCTATAAATGTAGTTGGTCCTTCTAGCCTCCCACACAGGATGAGCAATATGGAATTAAAATGAGTAGAGAATAAAAACCTCTCAATTTCCCTCCCACCTACCCAGAGTCCTTTTAAAACCTGTCTTGGCAAATTATTTGGTGTTTTCATATTTATTGCAGGACACTGTATTGCTTGGGCTAGGGTTCACAGACCCCTCATGCCCATTGTACAGACTGGGTCACAAACCCTTCACACGCAGGTCCACAAGCTAGGTAATAGGAAAAGATCCTGGAAGTCATGGGTAAAAATTTAATAGGCTTTATTCAGAGCTAGGAGCAGCCTCCCTACTGGGCTCCCAGAGCATCCAGAGAAGCAGCAGAGGCCGCATGTATCAGAGCCATTAGTCCTTTATACTCAGGTCCATAACCCAGGACACCTGGGTGCCCATACACAATTACATTAGATAGTATTCAAGGAATGCCTGGGCACACATGGCTATTTACAGCCAATGCTCAGCAAGATTCTGAACATCTGAGGGGCCCTGACCATTTTCATATATTTTTTCCAACACACTGAAGCAAAAGAGGTAATGATTTTAGATAAAAGTTATAGCTCACCTAACTTTTTTTTTGTTCTTGATGAGGCAGAAGTATTTAGATGGTATTTGGATTTTGCTATCTTTTAAATATATCAAATAGATTTTTAAATAGAAGTAATTTTAATTGCCAGTTGTTATAGACAAGCCAATCTAGCTATAATTTGTTTGGCAGTTTCAAGTTTAACAATGTAAACATTAAACTATGTTGTTTAGTTAATTAATTAAACACATACATTTTTTAAAGTTACAAAATTTTAGAGAATAAGTTTAGTCTCTAAAGGTTTTTATTTTGATAAACCAGAGAAATCGAACTTTGTTTTTATTTGTAGAAGGAAAACGTTACAAATATATGAGAGATTTCTATGGCTTCTTTTGCAATTTGGTTATTAACTCATTGTGACTTAGTTCCAAAACTGTTGAGCTTTTATACAGCCATGAGAAGACAATGATAAAAATGGTCTCTTTTTGATCTCATGAAGTTTGTAGTCCACTGTTGGTGGCAGGTGCTACAAATGAATGAACAAGATGCTGGGAGAATTAAAAGAGTGGGCGGCATCCTTACAGAGGGTGGTTTGTGACCCTCGCGAAGACGGAGGCCCCAAAGCTCCCTGCAAAGTGAAGGAGATGGGCAGTCCTGGCACAGGGAAGGGGACAAATATAAAAGTCCTAACAGGGGAAAGAACTCAGGGTGTCCCAGGAAGTCAAAAGATATCAGTGTGGCTAGAACATACTTGTACATTGAGTGAGCAAGTGGGGAGGCAGAAGATGAGATTAGAAAATAAGCAGGGGCCAGATGTGTTCAGGCCTGAGGACTATGGCAAGGAGTAACAAAAGCCATGAGACCTGGAAGAGATGCTATTTAATGTGTGTTTTAAAAATATCACTCCACACACCCATTAGAATAGCTATTATTAAAAAACAAAACAAAACAAAAACCAGAAAGTAACCCACCCTGGCAAGATGGGGAGAAACTGGAATCTTTGTGCATTGCTGGTGGGAATGTAAAGTGATACAATTGCTGTGGAAAACAGTATGGCAATTCCTCAAAATATTAAACATATAATTACCGTGTGATCCAACAATCCTACTTCTGGGTATATACTCAAAAGAGTTGAAAGCAGGGACTCAAACAAATATTTGAGCACCAATGTTCATAGCAACATTATTCACAATAGCCAAAATAACCCACATGTCCGTGAACAGATGAAGGGATAAACACAATGTGGTAAGACATAAATGGGATATTATTCAGCCTTAGAAAGGGAGGAAATTCTGACACATGCTACAACATGGATGAACCTTGAAGATAAAATGCTAAATGAAATAAGCCAGACGCAAAAGGACAAATACAGTATGATTCTACTTACATGGGTACCAAGAGTAAGTGGTCACATTCAGAGGTAGAAAGTAGAATAGTGGTTTCCAGGGGCCGAGGGGAGGGGGCAAATGGGAAGTGACTGTTTAATGGGTACAGGGCTCCAGTCTGGGAATATGAAAGTGTTCTGGAGACAGCAGTAATGGTTGCACAGCAACGTGAATGTACTCGAAGCCACTGAATTGCACGCTGAAAAATGGTTAAAATGGTAAATTGTATGTTAAGTATATTTTACCATGATTTTAGAAATGCTAGTGGCCTTAAAAAATACATTTCACTCTGACTGTTGTGTGAGGAATGGATTGGAAGGGACAACGATGGAAATGGAAAGATCAACCAGAAGACTGTGGCAGTGTCGAGTTGAGGCTGGGACTAGAGAGGACAAGTCACCTTCCCGTCGGTAAGGCCATTTTAACAACTGATTTTGTAACGACAATGTGAAAAAAGTATCTCCTACTTCCACCACCACAAGAAGGGTGAGCAAGGCTACTCACATTGCTATTCCAATGAGTTCCACTTTGATTCAATTTAATTCACAAGCAAACAAACAAAACTAAGGCCCATCAGTGTTCCGTTTGTGGGGGGATGGGTGCATGCATGCAGATACTTTGCAGAGGGAGAACACAGTAATACACTCTAAAGATGGGAAGGTCCTCGTTTAAGTCCACAGATGGTATTAGCTCAGAATTCCAGCTATTATTTTGTTTCTTTAAAAAAATATTTTTATTTATTTATGACAAACACATAATAATTGTACATATTTATGGGACACAGCAAAGAAGACAAGCAACATAGCAAAGAGACAGCCTACAGAATGGGAGGATATATTTGTAAACTATTCATTTGATAAGAAATTAATATCTAAAATACATAAGGAATTCAGACAATTCAACAAAAAAGACAAATAACCTGGTTTTTTTTTTTTTTTTTTTGTCCTTTTTGAGACCGGCCGCCCCGCGCTCAGCCAGTGAGCGCTGTGAGCGCACCAGTCATCCCTATATAGGATCCGAACCCGCGGTGGGAGCGCCGCTGCGCTCCCAGCGCCGCACTCTCCCAAGTGCGCCACGGGCTTGGCCCGACCTGATCTTAAAATTGGCAAAAGTTCAGCTACTTTTTCATGTAAGTAACATTTTAAAATCACAAAGAAATTAGGTAAAAATACAGGTCCCATCAATTCTAAACATTATATGACAGACATTGGAATATTCCTAAAGACTTGGTTCTTTTTATTTCAAAAAATATCAATATTAATTGTTCTGTGTGAATTTTACCAAATAAATTTTTTTACACCATATGTGGATAAACTTATTTAACCTATGTGATATATACACACAGAAAAAAACAGTGATTACTACCATTTAAAATATCATTTATGCAAAAGGTCCTTTGTGACAAATATTTGGACGTACACCAATGTCTTTCAAGATTGGACATACACTAGTCTCTTTCTAGATATGGTTCTTTTTCATTTCAGGTTAAGTTTCTTTGATTTCTGCAATACAAACTACTCCTGGATGTCTTATAAAAATGTGACGGCAGCTTCCATGCCAAATCTCAGGTCTGTATTTCAAAGGGATTTGTTATATATCATAATATAAAAACACAGAAGGAATTTTTTCAAGAGTATGTTTGACAGATTGGGGCCAAAGTGTGAAATGACTGGCTTTTTCTGATACCTTTGTGCAATATTTGAATATCCTCTTTCTCTTCTCATGAGCTGTTTAGGAGTGACTTTTTTATGTTATAAATGAAAGCTTGACTTAAGGGATACTTTCAATCTTTACTTTGGCTTTTCTCTCCTCCCTTTCAGAGTATATAATTTAATTCTGTTCTGTTCTGAAAGGAACATTTTGAAACAATTCCCACTAGCACATGAACAAATGGCTTCCATTCATGAAACAATGCCTTCCGGTTTTTAACTCTCTGACTTCCCAAAAGTCATTTCTAAGGAAACAAATCTGAAATGCTGCATTCTCTTTGTTCAAGTGGCATTGCTACTTCCTAATGAACTAATGTTCAGAAATTTTTACATCTTGTTCAGCAGCCAAAGTTCTGCAAACTGTCCATGTAACAGCAGCAGAAAATGAGAAGCAAAGAGGGAAAGGTCTCGGCAAATCCTCTACGGACCACTGTGTAACCTTGGACTGTACGTTGGGAAAATCTTGCTTGTAATTGGAAGCATGCACACACTTAATGCTTTTGCCATCTGGGAAACAGAAACTTTTCACATGTGAGCAGAAAAATGTGCTAGATGACTTTTCAGTTGAGGGGTTTTTAAACTGTTATTTTCACATGGCTACTCCTGCACGGCAAGTAGCTCACAAGTGAAATTAACAGTTCCTAAGAGTTCTAAAATCAAACAAGTTAGAAGTAATGTCGTTATAAATTCTGATTGAAATCAAGGAAAAGGCAGTTCACTTCATTATAATCTTCTACAACATGAAAATCAGACTGGAATTTTATTTTGCCTGTGTTTACTTGGGATTCCAAATTAAACCATATCACAGCTTTCAACGCAACCTAGTCCATTAAGTATATCCCACGCTTGCTATGAGTAACAGTAGTCCCTCTCTGAAGAGCTCAGACTGAACTAATTATATTCTTCATGAGTCAAAAGCAAGTGGTATGTGAGTCTTAAATATATATTCGTAAACTGCTTAAAAACAGCCTGATTCAGAATTTTATACTGTACTAAATACTAGGAAAGAGAAGAGATGCTTCTATACAAGATGGTTCTATATGAGATGATTCTATATTAATTTTTAAAACCACTATATCGCTACTTTAACTTCCTATAAAAATGTAATGTAAAAATCATGGACTCTGTGGCTCACTGTAGCCGAGGTATTGGAGAGCTATTGAAGACATCATATTTTTGGAAAGCATTTTCCATTTTGGCACCAACGTCACATTTAATAAGTAAAGCTAGCTATTTCAAAGCCCAAATTAAATAGCCATACAACTATCCAGAATTGTCTTTTATAGGTTTTTCAATAAAAAAAAATAATTGCTATTTGGTTCTTATTAAAGCCATATAAATGCTCTACTCCAGTGCGTGTCAAACTTCTATGTGCAATGAATGTCCTGGAGATTAAAATATAGACATGGATGGATTAGGCCTGGCATGGAGCCTGAAAATCTGCATTTCTAACAATATTTCTGGGCTTGCTGTCCACCACAGTCTATTAAATGCTATACAGTCATCCCTTGGTATCTGCAGGGGATTAATTCCAGGACCCCCACAATACCAAAGTCCACAGATGCTCCATCCCTTATATAAAATAGCAATTTGCATATAACCTATGCACATCCTCCCGTATACTTTAAATCATCTCTAGATTACTTATAATACACAATACAATGTAAATGCTAGGTATATAGTTGTTATGCTATATTGTTGAGGGAATGATGACCAAAAAAAGTCTGTATGTGTTCAGTATAGATGCTACCATCTTTTTTTAATATTTTCCATCCATGGTAGCTTGAATCCGTAGCATGGAATGGAAGCCTTGGATAGGGAGTGCTGAGTGTACTTCACTCATGTCTACACTTTGTACATGTTTTGACATAGAAGATGTTCTCCATTGATCGATAAATGAGGAAAGCATATTTCTAACCAGTATTCAAGGGTTCCTCAAAAAGTCTGTAGAAAAATGTAATTAAGGGCCGGCCCCGTGGCTCACTCGGGAGAGTGCAGCGCTGGGAGCGCTGAGGCCGCGGGTTCGGATCCTATATAGGGATGGCCGGTGCACTCACTGGTTGAGCGCAGTGCAGGCGACACCAAGCCAAGGGTTACGATCCCCTTACCGGTCACAAAAATATATATATATATATATAGCATGAATCTGCCACGAAGTTTTTAAAGTCCCCTCGTATATTGTACGATACCATTTGGGGGCAGGGGGAAAAAAGCATTTCTATGTGCCAAGAAGAAAAAAAGATACTGCTATTTAAAACAACAGCTAGTCAGAACTGTTTCTGCCCATTGGAGGAATAGCAAGATTTCTCTCCAGCCTAAAATACCCATTGTTTAGAAAAGACACCTGAGTAGGCTTGAGTGTAGAAACTGAGATCCTTCAGAAAATGGTCTGGAAAGGACCATTAAAACAGAAAGAACATTGAATTGCTCCCTATAAGGAAAGCCACGGGATCTGGGGCAGTTGGAGGAGTGAGGAAAAGCATTAGTTGAGAGAAAGAGAGAGACTATCCCAGCCCAGCAATGCAGCAGGAGACTTGCACTCTTGGGGAAAGTCATCCTCAGGGTCAAGTAGCTGAAGGATTTTTGAAAATGGAAATGTGTCAAGGGCATGCTGTGCTCTTCTGTAACATTTTGCAGCCCCCCATCCTCACCCACAGCAAAGGGAATCTCAGGATCAAGGATGAGGGGCCATGTCCCACATCTGAGTCTACACAAGAGACTAGACACAAGGGAGATCAAGACAACAGTGGAAGCAGGAAATTGAAGCAAGATGTGACCAGATCCATTTGCCCAACTCCCAAGAATCCCTAGAGATACTGAGAGGGATAAAAAGTTTTCCAACATAAAGGAGGAGTCCCAGTGTGAATTATACGTAAAATGTAAAGAACAGAATGATTCCCACCAGTTACAGGGCTTGGGGCCATCTAAGCGACTGACATTTATGCTATGTATACAGAGGAAAGTTTTGAAAGAATACACACCAAAATGATAACTATATGTATCTTTGAGTGGTGGGACTGTGGATGATTTTTTCCTTTGGCTTACCTATATTTTCTAATTTAAGAAGTATCATGTATTACTTTGGAACTGAAAAAAAAATTTTTTTTTTAATTCCACACACGCACCCTCCAAATAATGCCACATTGCAGCAAAAGTGATATTCAAGCCGAGACCTAAAGAATAAATAAGTGTTATCCAGGTTAAGTGTAGGAGTGGGAGAGAGAACATTCCATGTGCCATGGCCCTGGGAGAGGGAAGAGCTAGCTGCATTAGAAGAGTGCAGAGGTGGGGCCGGCCCGCTGGCGCACTAGTGCGCCACTTGGGAGCGCGGCGGCGCTCCTGCCGAGGGTTCAGATCCCATGTGGTGACTGGTTCCCGCTCACTGGCTGACCGCGGCGCGGGCGCAACACCAAGGGTTGCGATCTCGTTGCCGGTCAGTAAAAAAGACAAAAAGGGGGAAAAAAAAAAAAGAGTGCAGAGGTGGTGCAGCTGGAGTGGGGTGACAAGGAGTGGAACAACCCAGGCTGAGAACACACCAGTGGTCATGACACAGAATGCACAGAGTCCCAGAAGCCAGAGAAAGCAGTGTGATTTTATTCTGAGTTCACTAACAAGCCATCAAAAGGTTTGAAGCAGACAGTAACATCATCTGACTTATGTTTTTCAAATGTCAGGGTAGGGGAATGGATGGGGGTGAGAGAGGTGGGCAAGAGTGGAAGCCAGGAAGTCTCAGTTAAGAGACTTTTGCAGCTCCCGGGCAAGTGGGAAGAGTGGCTTTTGAGCTTATGTGCCAGTAATGGAGTTAGAATTGACAGGTCTTAGAGACAGATGGGCTAAGGATAGGCAATTACAAAATGAGCAAACACACACACACACACAGTCTCCAGAGCTCAGAGCCTAAGCCAGTGAGTGGGGGTAGGTACCATTTTATGGGACGGAGACTGGGGAGAAATGGGTTTTGGAAGTAAAAGCAGAATTCCAGTCTTAGAAATGATAAGTTTGAAGTGCCTGTAAAATATCCAAGGAAAGAAGATTGATAGAAGATTTGATAAGGAGAAGTCATAGATAAACTGGGAGTCACTGGTATACAAGTAGGGAGCATATATAATTTATCATCCAAACTAGGACAATTCTGAGAGTAAAAGGAGATGCTCTTAAGAACTTTGCTGAGACAATTGGCATAAACGGGGCCACTAGGGGAGAGTATTGAGAAAGAAGAGAAGAGATCTAGAACTGACCTCTGCTGAATTTCAATATTTATTGTTAAGTAGTAAATGGAGGAAGAAGAGCCTAAATACAGACAGAAGGAAAAAAATCAAGAGGATGTGGTTACATGGAAGTTAAAAGGAGAAAGTATTTTAAGAAGGAATGAATGCTTAACTGAGTCAACTACAGCTAACAGCTCTAATAAGTTTGCTGGGAAATGTCCATTGGATTTGGCAACGTGCAAATCATTGATTGCTTTAGCAGAAGTAGTTTGGGGGGATTGGGGGTGCAGAAGCCAGAAGAGATTGAGTTGAAGAATGAGTAGAAGTCGAGGACGTATAGACAGTGCATATGCAACTCTTAGAAGAGTCTTGGCTAGAAAGGACAATGCAGGTATCTAACAGTAGTAGCAAGGGAATGAGGGGTAAGGGCAGCGAAAAGTGAATTTAGCATAAGAGACACTAGATCTTGTTCAAATGACCCTGAAAAGGATCAGCAAAAAGTCTTTTCTTCTACTAGAATAAATTACTAGAATGTTTTTAGTAGTATTGTTCACAGTAGCAAAAACCTTGAACTAACCCAAGTATCCATCAAAAAGAGAGATGAATATACTATGGTATATTCGTGCGATGGAATGTTAAGCAGGAGTAAAAATGAATAGACTACAGTAGCACACAACAGTGTAGATGGATCTTGGCAATATGGGTGAAAAAAATAAGTCCCAAACATGTACATATACAAGGGTACTTCAAAAAGTTTGTGGAAACATATAATTAAAAGATAATACAAATCTTTCCATGAACTTTTTGAAGACCCCACATATTCTGATACTCTTTATAAAGTTAAAATATATACCTTTTAGGATTCCAAATAAATGCAATAAAACTATGTAAAATAGAAAAAAGGCAATGATCAACATGGAATTTTGGATGACAGAGATGCAGGGTGACAGGAAGATGGAATGGAACCTGGAACCATTCAGATAGAGATTATTGCAAATTCCCAGCTTGTGTTTCAAGTGGTAGATTTACAGTTGTTTTCCACATTGTAAAAAATAAAAGCAGCCACGAATAACAGATGTATGTTGGGAGTATATTATTTATAGTTAATTTCAGTCTGTGTACCTAAAGCTCAATGGCAAGACTGGGAGTATAGGGGAGAATTCAATTGATCCATTCTACAATGAGCTTAAGATAGTCACAAAATGCCTAAATTGATTACACAACTAACTCCAACACAACAGTTGAGGCAGAGGAAAAGAGACTCCTGCAAAGACAGTCCTTTCACTGCAAAGTGAAAGCTACAGAGTGAAGTCCTTCTGTCCTTACAAGTAAGGCAGCTCGAGGCATTTTCTATAGATAGTAGAGAGATGTGTCATCCTCGGTTCTGACACTGCCTCTCACCTCTTTCTCCAGACATCAGAGAATATTCAGTCCATCAATATGAGTTGTCCTGGGGGCTATTTTATTTTCCAAATCTGCTATTCTTCTTGCTTCAATTAACAGCAGCCACTTAACTGTCTCATGTATGGTAAAATGATGTTTTGAAAGTAATTTTATTTATGATATTTCTACTGATAAAAAACAATATACCTATTGTCATTTTAACACACTCACATGATTCATAATCATTGCATTAATAGCCAAATCCCCAAAAGCTTGCTCAGCAGTATTATTAAAGCTGGATTTTGCCCAGTTTATTACTGTTTTCATTTCTCCCTACGTGAGTTACTTGATTAAATTTCCTTTTACTGATTTCAGCCCATGTCTCCCATTTATCGAGATCAAACTGCATTTTAAGAACATCTTTTAAACTATTTCTAAATCCTCCCAAATTTTTATCATCCGCAGACTCATTCCATTAGAGTACTTTCCACTTTCACTTCCAAATGCTTCAGAAACATATGGGGAAAAAAATTGAAACAGACACTCAACAGTAAGCAAGTCAGAACGTTGTTAAAGACAAAAGCAAACAGGGTGGGACAGCCTCAGATGTCTCATTTCTCACTGCTTTGTTAGCAGCTGTGGCACACACTTGTAAGAAGTCTCCCAGTAGCCTGGCTTTTGTTCTGTCTTCATAACAATCCCAAAACACTCTTTAGACTGGGAGTGGAGGGAGGTCACTGATTTCCTAGGGCTTATATTAACCAAATGTTTTCCCTAGAAACAGACCTGGCTCCATTCTCTCCCCTAGGAAGTCCCCTTCCGAGTAGAATCCAAGGCTATGTAATGCAGGGCTTTAATCAGCCTCAGCTGCACTGTTCAGACTGTTTCCGCACACTGCACAGCACTCTAGGAGTAAGACAAGACAGCTGGCAGCCAGGTTTTTAGCTCTTCCTCTGGATTTTGATGAATGCATTGATTTGTTGATTTATTAATCTCTTCATTTATCTAAATGATTGTAAAGCCCAGTATGCATTCAGTCTATTGCGAGTTTGGGTCTAGAAGATCTAAGTTAGCTGGTTACACTGAAGATTTCAATGTGGTCTCTGCCTCCCATGTTTCACTGTTGTTTTCCCCCCAGGTGGATCCTCCTCTTGAACACAGAGGCAATGATTTTATAAGCCAAGATTTGTTATTTGCAAGATCCAGTATGTTGTAACTTAAAAGGCTAAGCTGTGAAGGAAATTAGGCCCAGAGTTCCTGCCATAACAAAAGATTGGAAGCAGACTAGAGAAAAGCCAGACCATCCCGTCTCTACAGATAACAATCTGTTCATGCTTGGGAACAAGGCTTTCAGAGAGGGGGAAAGAACACCTTAAATGCTGTGTCCTCTCCCACCCTGGCTGAGTCCTGCAGGAAGAGGAGCACCATAGAACTCTCTTTAGTTAGGAGGAGCTGAGCCATGGGACCACCTGTGCCTTGCTTCCCGAGTGAAACCTGGGGAATGTTGAGCTTTGGAGAGAAAGGCCCTTATACCAGCATGGCCTGGAAACAGAACACATCTCTCTAGGCTTTGTGAAGGCTGCAAGCCCCACAGGTTTCCCCACACTGCCCTGCAGGGGAGGGAGATGGTTGCATGGAGTGCTAGGGCCTTGGTAAGTTACCTGGGAAGTCCACATGTTGCTGATGGGGTGTGACAAGGCAATCAAATGTCTTCACTGGCAACAAAGAACAATGCGAATGGGGTCCTGAGAAGCAGTCGGTGAGAGTCAGTCTTGCATTCTTGGTGAGGGGGTCACAGACATCAGTGAGAGGATGTGGCCCAAATGGCATGTGAGCTATGTTAAATCAGGCTCAACGGGAGACGTGGCTGCCTTAGGTACCAGAGGGGGTTGTTGCTGATCAATACAACTGTGGACTACTTGTATTGCCAAAAGATGCCAGGGAGACCAGAAGTACCGTCTAGGTCCAGAAGTCCTTCCTGCCAACACAGCACAGTATTGAAGTCCCCTCTACATGCAGATACAAAAGAGAAAGAGAAGAGTGGAAAGGAGAAAACCAAATTGACTGAGAACATCTTGAATTTGAATAAGAAAGATCACTAAAGAAATAAAGTGTACCTGGAAGGATGGAAAATGGGTTTTCTGCACCAGAAATAATGGTAATCTCAAAATAGAAATTAGGTCATTATGGAGAATAAAGATAAATTCTACTTTTACACTCCTGGATTTCTAACCCACGGAATGATACCTGTGATATAGGTAAGAAAAGAAATATGCAGTCAAGGAACCCACAGTCTAGCAAAGAGACAGAAATATGCTTTTCATTCATAGTAATTACTAAATATTGTAATTAAATATTTATTTAATTATTTATGAAATAATTAAAAATTATTTATTAATTTAATATTTTATAAATAATATTATTTATTTGCTGATATGCTCAGTGTTGCTCTTTTCCATAAACTCCACAGGATCAGGGACTCATTCACTCCCATTGGCCCCACTGCAGGGCACAGTGCCCAACACATAGGAGATGCTCAGCAATTATCCATTGTAGTCATTAAGGTAATGTTGTTAGTTATGATGATGAATATTCACTGTTGATTATTAAAATAACTATTGAAGTAATTAATATTTTTAAGCAACTTTTATGGGCTAGGCATTACACCAAACCCTTCACACACATCATTTAATACTTGCAGATGAAGAAACTGAAGCCAAGAAAGGAGATAACACCATGCGCAGGGTCATCCATATGCACCTTCCCCTTTTCCATCCTGCTCTGTGCCCCGAGAGGCTGTCCTGTGGGTGGAACATCAATAGGTACTTTGCACCTCTGGCTTTTAGTGGAGTTTGACCAAAAGTGAGTTCTAGAAGGAGATCTCAGTAACGCTACAGGGTCCAACCTGCAGGGCCGCCACAGCTCCTCTCGAGACAGCCTTCTCCATAGCCTCTCGCCTTCTGGGTTCACCTAGCAACTCTCTCCCCTCGCCCCTATAAGCCTATAGCCTTGTGGTTTCCTTAGAACCTGACTTGACCTTCGCAAGTAATCCCTTTATTAAATCCTCCTTATATTATCCTGATTTTAGGGCTAACTCTTTCAAATTGGGGACTGGGCTTATAAAGAAACTGTCCAAGGTCACAGAGCTGGTAAGAGCCAGCACTAAGATTGGAACCCCGACCTGAAAATAAGAGGGCAGCCCCATGGACCTGCCATGTGTCATGAGTTAAATAACTGAGAAAACTGATGGCTCCAAAGTCCATGTTATTTCTACTTCCCCATGCTGCCCAGAGTAGTTGCAACACACCACGGGATGTGGGGTGAAAGAAAGAAGGGAAGACAGGAAGGAAAGTGTGGTGGTGGACTAGGGACATCTGAAGGAATCTAGGAACCAGAAATTACGAAGAGGTCAGGACAGGAACAGGAAAATTAGAGGCCTAGAATAAGGTATGATCAAAGAACTGAATGCTGTTGCTTAGTATTTCTGAAGTGGAGCCATAGCTGGTGACAGCAATATCCAAGTAATGTCCGTGGCAGTAGGTGATTCAAGGTGAGTGGGAATAAAAGTCATGGAAGTTGAATAGTCCAGGAAACGCGAGGCTCAGTTGTCAGATGATTTAGTTCCACAAACATCAAAGGTGATGTCAGGGTTTGACGTAATGGAGGGAATTAGTCTAGTGTCAAAATGTGCTACAAAAAAAAAATGTGATTGGTTACGAGGGTAACCAAGAAGTCAGTAGATGACAGTGACAAGGATAGTAACAGACATCTAAAGAAAGAAGGCCATTTTTGGCAGAGTGGAATGTGGAAAGATCCAGAAGTAGCAATGGAAAGTAAGGAGCTAGAACTCTAACCATGGTACATGCCACATGGGAGAACAAACACCACCACTCAAGAAAGGGCAGCCAGGTTTTTTGAGCAAAAGGCAATTGGGTCATATTTCACTGATAAAAAATCACAAGAGGTACAAGATGAGCCCTAAGGAAGTGAATTAAAGCCTGATATGCACTATGTCTGTGGGGACGTTAGCTCCCTCCAAATGAATGGCTGTCTACATCAGCGACTCCAGGTTTACAGGTGTGATGACGGGGAGCAGGACATCAGAACACAAGATCATCTTGCTCTGCTGTTTTGGGTTGGCTTGTTTTTACAAAAATATAATTTTTAGAAGGGATCATAGTACTAGTCATGGCTCTGCCTGTATTATCCCAGGTTATCCCTTTACCTGTCTCTACCTCAATATCCTCATTGTCATGGTATGACTATGCGGTTACTACTAGTTGTAAAGTTCTATTACAAAAGTAATTACAAACCAGCAGATAATGACACCCTTCAACTTTAGAAGCAACATAATAATCACTCGATCATACAATATTTATTGAGCAGCTATTTTGTGCTAGAGCTGCTATGTGTCATATACAGGGAAAAATGAGCAAAACTGACACAATGTCTGCCTTCAAGGAACTTATAGGATACCCTAGTTAAAGCAAGAGTGAAAAGAAATGTGAATTCCCATTGAGTATTGTCTTTAGTACCTATCTGCCTTCCACCACATGTGAAGTAAGTCTGTGACAGATCTGCACCAGCGTGGCGAATGGCCTGCCGACACCCATCCTCCCTCCTCCTCCCACCCCCCGATGAACGCTGAGTTTGTTCAGGGTAGCAACAACGGCCCCAGCCTCCAGTGGTAAATCGCTATTAGAATAAGCCAGTCACAGATGAGAGGGAAAATGGCGGCGGGTCTGGAGCACCCGTGTCGGGAAACAGCGCGATCCTGAG
>NW_007726576.1:0-1243 GCF_000696425.1 Galeopterus variegatus
ATTTTTTGCCTAGTTGTTCTATCATTTACTGAGAGCCATTTAAAATCTCCAACTATGACTGGACTTATCTATACCTCCCTTTAGTTATGTTGGATTTTGTTTCACGTTTTTTGAAGCTCTACTTTGAGGTATGTGAACACTTAGGACTTTTATATCTTCCTAATGAAACATCACTACCTCTGCTAATACTCCTGTCTTGAAGTCTTCTTTGTCTGACGTTAAAGTAACCAAATCAGGTGCCTTGTGTTTACTGTTTTCATGATATATCTTTTTTCCTTCCTTTCCTGTCCACCTGGCTGTCTTTGTACTTAAAATATATATTTTCTAAACAGTATCTATTTGGATATTTCTTTTTAACAGCTTGACAATTGCTGCCTTCAATTACAGTGTTTAGTCCATTTACGTTAACACAATGTTTTTACACAGTTGGGTTTAAGTCTACCGTTTTATTATGTGTTTTCTGCTTTTCCCATCTGGTTTGTTCCTCAGTTCTTAGTTTTAATTTCTCTACTGTATTTTTTTTAGTAGTTACTCTAGAGATTAAAATATGCATTTATTTAGAATTAATATTGTACCATTTTACAGAAAACGTAAGAATCTTACAACAATAAAGATGCACTTACCCCACCCTTTGTGCTATACTTATCACATATTTTACATCTACGTAACAAAAAAACCCTGAAATATAGTTATTATTTTGCTGTAAACAGTTGTTTTTCAAATAAATTAAAAGAAGAAAAAAGATACTCTTTAATCTTTGCACACATATTTATCTTTTCTGGTGTCATTTCGCTCTAGCCTGAAGAATTTTCTTTAGCATTTCTTGTAGAATAGGTCTGCTTATGATACATAATATCAGTTTTTTTTAAAAAAAAGCTTCACCCTCAGTTTTGAAGGACATTTTCACTGAATATAGAATTCTGGATTGGCAGGGTTTTTTCCCTTGAACATTTAAAAAATGCCATTCTACGGACATGGAGCATCCTGTGAGGAGCGTGGTTTCCATGCCAACTGCAGGATGATTTCAGAGGGCAGCAGTGGGGGCCAGCGGTCACCCACATCCCTGGAGAAAGGCATGCAAAATGAATTCTCAATGGGCCACATGCTTCAGTGAATTCTTTATTTTAGATATTGCACTTTCCAGTTCTATGTTTTTCCTTTTAAAGACACTTTTCCATATATAAACTTTTTTTTTTTTTTTTTGTCTTTTTTCCGTGTCCGGCAACGGATCGCAACCCTCAGT
>NW_007726576.1:3174-13548 GCF_000696425.1 Galeopterus variegatus
ATGTCTTATTTGGAAAAAAATACATTCTGGGAGCCGGGACAATTTTTTACAGATGAACACAAAGCTTTGTAGTGCAACAGTGGTTATCCGTTTCAAAACGTAAACCTCAAATATCTCTGGTTTCTCGCTTCTATCAGTCACTGAGTTATCATGATGGTTGTCGTTTAAACAATTTATATTGGTACATTATATTCTTTGCAGTACATTCTTGAAATTGCACAAGCTTTTTCTTATGGAAAAACTCATGTACATCTATGAGTACAGTAAAATAAACCCCCATGTTTCCATCAATTACTTTAACAACTTTCGGCTTATGAACAATCATCTATTCTCTGCACCCACAACACTTCACCCCAGATTATTCTCAGGCAAGTCCCAAACATCATATTATTTTATCAATACACACTTCTAAAGACACAGACTCCCTTTTTAAATAAAAACACCATATCACCTCACTTTAATATTTTTCAACATCACAAATATCTAGTGAGCGTTTACATTTCCCTAATTGTACTATAATTTTAAACATTTTATTTATTTGAACAAGGATCAAATAAGGCCCACCTACTGTGATTTGCTGATATGCTTCTGAAGTCTCTCTTGGTCTATAGGTTCCTTCCAGCTTTTTTTCTGGACTTTTCTTTCAACCTTAAGCACTTCCCATAGTGGGTATTTTGCTGATTACTACCCCAATTGTATGCCTGTGGTGTCATTTAACATGTCCCTCTGTTATCTGTTTTTTCTGTTAACTGGTATTAGATCTGGGAACTCAGTTGCATTCAGTCCACGCTATTCATCAAGGTTATCTCACAAGCATGTTGTTGTTCTGTTGGGCGCCGAACGCCGGGCTCTTTGCATAGGAAAGGCAGGACACGTGCTTGACTCTTTCTCTTTATTTGTCAGTTGCAAAATAATGAATTGGTTTGCTATAGTTGCTATAGTTGCAGTGTCACTGCGAATTGATGGTTAAACCTGTGTGGCACGTGTCAATCTGCTGCAGCGAGTGTCCTTACTGAACCTCCCACTGTGCCATCTTTGACCAGTGGGGGTCTCGCCTGCTGATTCCCGAGTCCTTCTGACACAGCCCTAGCTGTCTTGAATCTTCAGTGCTCTCCAGTGTGACAAGATGTGGAAGGCCCCTCTCCACGTGCCCTGCCCAGCCCTGGGGTGAGCCAGTTCTCTGGGAAGCCCTGCTTCTTTTGTTAGGAAATGCTATCCAGAAGCCGCTGTACAAGCGGCCTGTATACCGAGAGGCCTTGCTTCTGCTGCGTGGATCACCGTTGTTAGTTAGGGCTCATCAGCGGACAGACCTAGGGTCTCTCTTTAGGGTAAAATGTGTTATGAGTTCATCCTGGTACTTGCTGCTCACTCAGGACGGTGGTGTTTTTATTTAGCCTCATCAATCTTGATGCACATACACTTCCTCCACAGAAAAATCCCGGTTCTCAGATGAGTTCATCCTGGTACTTGCTGCTCACTCAGGACGGTGGTGTTTTTATTTAGCCTCATCAGTCTTGATGCACATACGTTTCCTCCACAGAAAAATCCCGGTTCTCAGCGACCAAAGTGATTGCTTACTTCTTCGTCTCACCTCGCACATGTGCAACCGTCTCGGAACCAACACCAACATTAACACACACAATATAATTACTGAAAACACAAGTTTTCTTTGCTGTTTTTGTTAGTTTGTTTTTTGAAGTTCATATTAGCCTTGGTGTAAATCCTGTAGTCAAATTACTGTGGTGTAGCATTGCTTGCAATAGTTCTCGGTGTGCTTATGCCAACACCTGAATACTTAGGTTCATTTGTTTCTTTTTCTTTTCCATTTTTAGGGATTGCTTTTAAACATTTAAATTTTTCTTTTATAATTAAGTAAAATATTTTTAAGTTTCCAAAATTCAATCAAGAAAAGAAGGCATATTCAAGGAAACACAGCTCTTCCCTCTATCCCCACATAGGTGGTCATCTGCAGACGTTCATGGTTTACCTGGCATCGTGTATGTGTGATAAACACATATATATTCACATACCTTCCCTTTTGTAGATAAGTAATAGCGTTTGCTATATACCCTTTGCTACCTTGCCTTTTTCACTTACTGTATCTTAGAGAGCCCTTCATAGTAATACGTTATATGTATATCTGTATGTATATATGTTTATTTGTATTTGTGTGTTTATATGTATATATATTTAAGTTTATAGTTTTTCTCCCAAAGAATGTGAATGGAACTATGAATCGATGGGTAAGCCTGTGTGGCATGTGTCAGTCTGCTGCAGCGAGTGTCCTTATCGAACCTCCCACTGTGCCATCCTTGACTAGTGGGGGTCTCACCTGCTGATTCCCGAGTCCTTCTGACACAGCCCTAAACGTCTTGGTTTGAATTGCTTCATAAGCATTGCATTCAAATTCTACTATTATTTACCATTTGAAGAAATGAATAAATTCCTTCGATTTTGTGCAATTAAAAATTAAATAATTTGGTTGGATAGAATACTTCATTTCATAATTGATAGAATATCTAGAAGGTTGCCTGACCTTTGTCTACCTCTGTTTCCTGATCTGTAAAGGAAGGAATGTGGACGTGTGATCTCCTGGCCTAGCTAAGATGCCTCCCTGTCACACATTCTCATATTACCCTATTCTTTTCTTTCAGCCCATCTTTCATGATTATAATTAAATGATCAGTTTCATAAAATCTGCCTTATCCACTAGACGGTGAGCATCAGGAAGCGACGGGCGTGTCTGTCACACCCCCACATATTCAGTTCCTAGCACAGTACCTGGCATCTGTAGATTAAAAATGGTTGTTGAATGAATGAATGAATGAATGAATGAACAGGGCTCTGAAACTTGAGGTGAGAGGCATTTAGAGTAAGCGGTTGTCTACATAGCTATTATTAGCAGAGGTATGGGTTAAGAAAGATTGAAAAAAAATCAGGCAACATCCCTAAAGAAAGTCTACCCATGCTGTTTTCTATTTCTTGCTGGAAATCTGCATTCAGGTGGTGACACTGCACAGTGATGGCCACCCCTGCTGCGTGTGCTCTCTCCCATCACAGCTGTGAGACAGACTGCAGGCTGGCGGCTGCACTGCAGACAGACTGCACAGCTAGGGACCAAACTGCTTCGAAGCATTATTTTAAGAATATTAATATATTTTGAAGTCTTATAATCAAGGATGTTCTCTGCCATGAAGCTCATCAAAAAGACTAGAAAAAGCCCCTAATGTTAAAAGTCACTTTGTGGGGCAGGCCCCAGCAAAACCTCCCACACGCAACATATGTCCTCTAAAACACAGTGGCAATCGATGTTCTCCAGAACAACTACCGGTATTAAATGTGTGTCTTTTAATTTGCTTCTCCTCAGCATCCTGTCCACCCAGATATGGTAGGATCCTTCGTTAATTCCATTTGATGCATCAAATATAAAGAGAATCGATGAGAAAATGTGGGATAAGAAGACAAAAGAGCAACCAAACCTGACAGGCAGGAGAGACCCACATTTTGTGCTTGAAATAATTACAGCCCGGCCAAGGCCTTGAGGAAAATCTGTTTAACTACACTGGATACGCCCTTCTCTTTTGTGTCTCTTGAGCCTTAAACAAGCAGGCAAGAGGGATGGGTGGCAATGACATACATCCTTATTTGGAAATCACCCTGTTGTCATAGGGGACAGCTTAGCGCTGGAGAAAGAACATGAACTTTGGAGCCGGTCGGATCTGAGTTCAAAGACTGGCTATACCTAGCAGTTGGGACTTAGGCTGGAAACTCTCAGCCTCAGTTTCCTCATCTATAATAAAAGGGTAACCACCTATTCTGCGTGGCTATTCTGAGGATTTGAGCGTAAAGCCTGGAACAGAATCTGGTTCATGCTTGGCACGCAACANATAATTACAGCCCGGCCAAGGCCTTGAGGAAAATCTGTTTAACTACACTGGATACGCCCTTTTCTTTTGTGTCTCTTGAGCCTTAAACAAGCAGGCAAGAGGGATGGGTGGCAACGACATACATCCTTATTTGGAAATCACCCCGTTGTCATAGGGGACAGCTTAGCGCTGGAGAAAGAACATGAACTTTGGAGCCGGTCGGATCTGAGTTCAAAGACTGGCTATACCTAGCAGTTGGGACTTAGGCTGGAAACTCTGAGCCTCAGTTTCCTCATCTATAATAAAAGGGTAACCACCTATTCTGCATGGTTATTCTGAGGATTTGAGCGTAAAGCCTGGAACAGAATCTGGTTCATGCTTGGCACGCAACATGTGATACTTCTAGGATTTCATTTTATCTCTGGGATCATGGCCTTTTTAACCTACTTTAAAATTGGGTTTACTGTGGGGTAAACCAGAAGGAGGTGCCCACTCGCACCACCTTTTCTCTAATGAGGAGCCGGCAGCCTGTATCATACACCCCAAGGGAAGTTTGCAAGACAGTTTCCAATGGCACAGGCCAGAGTGGGCACAAAACCTCCCTTTGGCAGAATGAGGTGCCAGGAAGGGCACGGGGGCCTGGTTCTCTCCTCCCACTGGTTCTGCGACTTCAGAAGCATCATTTATCCTCTCTTGAGCCCCATTTCTCTGGCCCCGCCTGTGTCACGGAGCTGTGGCCAGGTCCAGGCGAGGGGCCCCGGAGACCCCCTCTGCACCCGCAGGGCGCACCAAGTGCAGGCGGGATTCGCCTCTGCCGTGGCCCTGTCCTCCGTCCACCGGTCCTGACGGTCATCAGCGCTGCTGGTCGCCGGCTCCCCGGGGGTGCGCCTGCAAACCTCCCCGCGTCCTCCCCGTGGGACCGCGCCCGGGGTCACCCGCAGGGACCGGCTCATATGTCCAGTGTGGCCAGTATCACAGGCCACCGCACTTTCCCTCTGCTCCGGTAATCGCCGCCACTTTCCTAGAGAAGGCAGCAGACAAAACCCACAGAACCCCTGCGCTTGGCTGCGCACACGCGGGCGGCGGGGTCGGGCAGGCCCGGGCGCGGGTCTGGGGCAGGGAAGGACAGGCGGGGACGCCCGGGGCCGCTGCAGCAGGTGAGCAGCGCCGGGCCGGCGAGTGGGGGGCCGGGCGGTCACTCCCGGGGATGGAAGACGCCGGCGGAGCTCCGGGCACACGAGCGACAGGACCTGTCCCCTCCCACGTCACCCGAGGGGCTCGCGGCGGCCTGCCCACCCCCGTCACGGCTCCTGCCCCCGGAGACAAGCGGAAGCGTCGCCACCGTGGCTGACGTCGAGCCACCGACACGCCGGCCAGGAAAGGGCCGTGCCTCCTCCAGGGCGAGCGCGGCACCTGCCACGGCCCGCGTGTCCCCACGCAGCCACCTCCACGCAGCGCTGCTGAGCGCCGGGAGGGGACGTTCGTGTCACCACCACTCCTAGGACGCTCAGTGCAGCCTCGTCTCTCACTTATTTATTTGATCTGCAGTAGGAGCTAAACAATATTTACTCATTTATTTGAATAATCCTTCGACTAAAGAAACTCTTCTGAGGCTGCCTATATAATGTTCCGTTTTATAAGTCGTGAAGTTGGAGCCTAAACTAAGCCGAGCTTCACAGTATTTCAGTTCTGGCATCTTAGTTGTTTAATCATCAATATCTGTTACATCAGTCATAGGAAGAGTTTAGATACAGAAGAGAGATTGCTCACACTGTACACAGAAATACATATATGTATGTGTGTGTATACATACATATATATATACATATATATATATATATATATTTTTTTTTTTTAAGTAGTAGGGTTTGCATTAAAAAAAGAAATTACCAAGACGTGGAATCAATCTAGGTGTCCAGCAACAAATGAATGGATACAAAGAATGTGGTAGATACACACAACGGAACACTACTCAGCTGTAGAAAAGAATGAAATCCTGTTATTTGCACCAACATGGATGAGCCTCATTTCTCTGGCCCCGCCTGTGTCACGGAGCTGTGGCCAGGTCCACGTTATACCATATAAAGTGAAATAAGTCAGACACAGAAGATAAATACCACATGTTCTCATTCGTAGGTGGGAGCTAAAGAAAAGTTGACCTTGTAGAAGTAGAGAGTAGAATTGCGGTTACCAGAGGCTGGGAAGAGCACGACGGAGGCAGGAGAAGGAGAAGCTGGTTACTGGACACAAAGTCACGGCTGCATGGGACACGTGGGTTCCAGTGGTGCACAGCAGTGCTGGGCTCTATAACTGACAGTACTTTACTGTATGTTCTGAATTGTTTAGAAGAGAGGAGCCCAAATGCCCTCATCACAAAGAAATCATGCATTCTTGCGATGATGCATATGCTAATCACCCTGATTTGATCATCATACATCATATACGTGTATTGAAATATAATTCTACACTCCATAAATATGTACACATCAATTAAAAATAAAAAAATAAGTAAATAATTTCTTACAGGGAAAAAAAGAAATGAGTTATAATCAGTCCTTTCACTTCTAGATGGTCCCTGTTGACCACTAGGCTCAGATAGCTCTTCTGTGACATTTATTGTGTCATTCTTAATTCTTTGTACTTTATTTTCGAAACAGAAAAACCAGTCACCAGCAACAGGAAGGAAGGAACCGATCGCGCCCTGCCACAGCCCACGGTCGTGCGCTACCACCAGGCTGCGAGGTCTGGCCCGATCTGCAGGGTCTGCCTGATCAGTCCCGCTTGTTACTCAGCGTCACCAGCTTTCCTTCTTCTCACGGTATGAAAGCAATCGTGGAAATATGGCAGGTCGAACATATATTTTTTATCTTTGCTCTTCCCCAAACCCCATTAAAATGACCACAGAATTACTTTCCTAAGTGTAGAAATCCCCGACAATAGAAACCAGGTGAAAAGACAACAGCGGATGAGAGAGGTCAACAAAACGCGGAACACGGAAAGCCAGTGGGTGAGGGGGGCTGTCTTCGCAGAGTGGTGACGCTGCAGCTTCACTGCGGCGTGTCAGACCAGCCCGGCCCGCTGCAGAGCCCTGGCAAGGGCCGGGAACCTCTGCAGTAGGGGCCGAAAAGAGGACAAGCTGGACGTCTGTCTGAGGAGCCGTAGATCCTGGCAACTACGTGGGAAACTGCCCTGCCCTTCCGAAGGAGACAGTAGCTAATTCTCCAGTGAGGTTGGATTTGAGAGGCTCTGGACTTGGGGACACCAGTCATAGTTGAGGACAGGGTACAACAGTCCTGGAAACAGGGGACTCCAGTGAATGTCTACCTGCTGAACCGTGAAGAGCCCAGTCCTCTAATGAAATGGCAAGCATCCACCTGCTATGGTTTGAATGTCCCCCAAAGTCACTGCAGCTTGATCCCCATTGTAGCAGTGTCAAGAGAGTGGGAGATCAGATTACGGTATTGGAAAGGTGGGGCGTTTGGGAAGTGATGGGATCGTGAGGACTCTGTTCTCATGAATGGAGTGATCCATTCACGGACTAACAGGTAATGGCATAATGAGTTAGCAGGGGGTGGACCGGGGCTTCACAAGGAGAGGAGGACGTCCTGTGGATAGGCTCTTGCTCAGCCCTCACCGTGTGCCACCCCACAGCACCGTGGGACTCTGCAGAGTCTCCAGCAAGAACAAGGCCCTCGCCAGATGGGTGCCCTGGACTTTGGAATACCCAGCCTCCAAAACTGTAAGAAATAAATTCTGTTTATTTATAAATTACCTAGTTTCAGGTTATGAGCAACAGAAAACAGACTAGTATACCACCCACTCTGCAGGGAGGTCCACCTATCAAAGCCCCACTCACGCACACGGAGATTCCAACAAACTTTCTACTCTTTTACTCTTAAACATTAATAGTGGTGAAGAGCCCAGTCCTCTAATGAAATGGCAAGCATCCACCTGCTATGGTTTGAATGTCCCCCAAAGTCACTGCAGCTTGATCCCCATTGTAGCAGTGTCAAGAGAGTGGGAGATCAGATTACGGTATTGGAAAGGTGGGGCGTTTGGGAAGTGATGGGATCGTGAGGACTCTGTTCTCATGAATGGAGTGATCCATTCACGGACTAACAGGTAATGGCATAATGAGTTAGCAGGGGGTGGACCGGGGCTTCACAAGGAGAGGAGGACGTCCTGTGGATAGGCTCTTGCTCAGCCCTCACCGTGTGCCACCCCACAGCACCGTGGGACTCTGCAGAGTCTCCAGCAAGAACAAGGCCCTCGCCAGATGGGTGCCCTGGACTTTGGAATACCCAGCCTCCAAAACTGTAAGAAATAAATTCTGTTTATTTATAAATTACCTAGTTTCAGGTTATGAGCAACAGAAAACAGACTAGTATACCACCCACTCTGCAGGGAGGTCCACCTATCAAAGCCCCACTCACGCACACGGAGATTCCAACAAACTTTCTACTCTTTTACTCTTAAACATTAATAGTCAGGGCTGGCCAGTTAGCTCACTTGGTTAGAATGCAGTGTTATAACACCAAGGTCAGGGGTTTGGATCCCATTACTTGCCAGTCTCCAAAAAAAAAAGTCAACTAGATCCTTGAGGATTCTTTCTTTTTTTTTAAAAAAAAAACAAAAGTTAAAAAAACAAACTGAAAAAAAGAACTCAGAGGAAAGAAACAGTTTAAGGAGCAGAAAAAAAAATCTTCTCCCCAAATCTCCCACTATAATTAATATCCTCAGAGAGATTAGATGATCACATTCATTTTATGAAAATAGAACATTAAGAGAACAAGACAGAACTCTGGGAAATTAAAAGCACGACAGCAGAAATTTACAAAATAAACAGAGGAGTGATGTCACAGACATGGCAGAGCGGGGCACTTAAAGAAGTGGTCCCTCTGCTGAAAAAAACCATAAGCTGGCAAAGACTGACACAATCAACTTTTTTGGAACTCTGGAATCTAATCTGGACTTTACAGCAACCAGGGCCCTGCTAAATGAAACAAGGCAGCTAAGCAGTAACAGCGCATCATGACATGTTGCCTGGCAAGGGGCAGTGGCAGCTGTGGGGATGGAGTCTACATTCCTGGTGCAGCTTTCAGGTGCCAGGGGGCCAGTACAGCCCTCTGGTGGGTCTGTGGGCCCCACATTAGCAGGGGTGAAGGCTGAAGCAAAGTCTGAAGCAGCTGGCTTAGCACTGCAGGGGTGCCCCAGCTCAGAGTCAAACTGCAAACACTGGGGGAAGGACTTTTCTTCTCTCTTTTGGATCCAGGCATTTAAGAAAATTTCTCTCAGGTTATATATCCACAAGATAGAGAGAGATAGAGATAGAGATATAGATAGATAGATAGAGAGATGAGAGAGAGAGAGAGAGAGAGAGAGAGAGAGAGAGTTAGAAGATAAAGTTGAACAAATCTCCCAGAAAGCAGAAAGAAAAAGTCAAAAGAGATGAAATATAGGAGAAAATATATTTTTTATATTTAATAATTAATTCAGGAGTTCCAAAATTAGACTAACAAGAGTCCTAGGAAGAGCAGACTTAGGAAAAAATGGAGGTGAGAAAATTGTCCCCATGAATGAAAACAGACTGCCACCATGAAAAATAATGGTGAAACTTCAGAACATCACTGTTCCAGAGAAGATCCTAAATGCTTTTAGAGAGGACAAATGAGGTCCGATACAGAAGCTAAGGAATCAGAATGGTATTGGAGGAAGTGACTCTGCCTAGGACTTAGAAAGCAGCACAGATTCTAGCCCACTCTGACAATGAGAAAAGAAACTTTTCTTGAGCCCATGAGAGTACTGAGATCACAAGGTAATAAAGTAAACTAAATTCCAAAGAAGCACCAGCCCTTCCAAGGAGAGATGGGCAGAGACATGGTCACCTTTGGCAGAGAAGAGAAAGAGAAGTTGCTGCCAATCAGGTAAGAAGAAATCAGCAAAATTTTAGCACATTTTTAAAAGGCCAAGTGTGGACAAGCTCATCAGTATTGACTCCAGACAGAATGGGAGTTTGCACAGACTTGCAAGCTCATTTCCACAGGCTTCTGCCAGGAGAGTGCTCATGAGCAGACAGAGGACAGTGCAGAAGACAAGGGAGACCCTCCCCAGTAGCACAGGAAGCCATCAGCAGCTGCTGGAGAACAAGCACCCCCTCCCACTGCCTCAAATCCTTCCCCACCAAGAGGCAAAAGCTGCCGGGGAGAGGCAGCAAGCCCTCCTGCCCATTACTTTTGGGGACGGATCCATCTCCTTCAAGGGGAGAGGTAGGATAGCTTCTCCCAGGACATAGGCAATGATCCACTGCTGCTGGGCAAAGGTAGAACAAAACCCTACACCACTGGGGAATGGGGAGAAAATGTTTGGGGTCCAGGATCCCTGCACCACGCTCAGCCGGTGAGCGGGAACTGGTCTCCACCTGGGATCCGAACCCTCAGCGGGAGTGCCGGCCGGGCCGGCCCCAGAATATTTTTTTTTTTTTTTTTTTTTTTTTTTTTTTTTTTTCCGT
>NW_007726576.1:14495-27139 GCF_000696425.1 Galeopterus variegatus
GGGAGTGCCGCCGCGCTTCCCAAGCAGCGCACTATCCAGTGCGCCACCGGGCCGGCCCCAGAATATTTTTTATTAAGGAAAATTTCCCTTTCAGCTACTACCAGCGCACTGAATTTACCTCCAGAGCTAGGAAGCTAATTGGCCCAAACAGCCACACTGCCAGTGCACCCGGCCAGCTGCCTCACCAGCTGACCTCCGCCTCCCTCCGTCAGCCGCCCACCAGCAGTGTCACATCTTGATCTTGTCATGGCCTCATCTGTCCCGCCTCCAGGATCTCCCCGTCAGGAAGTCAGGAAGGGCCTCTCCTGCTGGAGCCTCCTGCCTTCCACCCTCCCCCACGCTCACACCCCTGGAACCTGCTCTCCTTCTCTCCTCGCTCGTGTGTCTGGTCCTTAACCTCTGCCTCTGCTCCAACTCCCTTGTCATCTTCCTTTGAAGTGATCATCTGCCTCCCTTCTCACTCAAGATTAGACACTGTGGGTCAGAGACACTATGAGTTCATCATAATTGCATTTAATGATAGTAGCAATGAGTTGAACTTGACTTTGGAATTCAGGCAATGCTGTTTCTGTTCTTCATGAGGCTCACACTTTTGTGCTACATAATGAACACTATAAATAAGTGAAAAATGAACAGTATAAATAAGAGAAAAGATTTTTAGTAACTATCTCGATTATCCATGGAAAAGGGTTTTCACTATAAAGAGCTCTGAAAGGAAGCCTAGTGGTTAGCAGAGGAGTTTTGGGAGTTGGCTGAAGACCACAGACCCCTGACAAACCTCCAGGGAACCATCTGACCTAATGGCAGTTTCCAGAACTTCTCTGAAATTCAAGAAAGCGGGGTGAAAGTGGACTCCAAGAGTGGAAAGGGTCAAATGCTGAAGAAAAATATTGGATTAAAGAATACTCCAGAGGAAATGAGTCTGGGGGGAGCCGACATGTCAGGGATGGGCAAGGACCGCATTTGCGCGAGGTCTGAGGCCACAGTGCTCACGTTTACTTTGTTACGCTCTTACTTTGTTAAGCACTTCAAATTGGAAACAAAAGCAGAACTCTGACGAAAGCTGAGCTCAGGGGTCTGCAGCCCCATTACCCAGTCCCACTGATTCTAGAGGTGATTCCAAAGCCCCTCTTTAGAATCATAGAGATGGGAGATAGTTCGAAAACCACTGGTGCGGGGAAGTCAGCCTCTCCTAACCTAACCACCACTGGCTGCTACCATAACTGGCCACCAGGTATGAAAATTTATTTAAATGTTTGTACTGAACTACCTGAATATGTGTGCAGAGTTACCATATTTAATAAATTAAATCTGGCACATATTTTATTTGTGATTTTTTTCTAGGAAACTTTCTTAAATTCTTTATTTCACAATTTATCACCCAGGCACCCAAGTCTGGGAGTGTCAGTGTCACCCTCTTTAGTATCTCTCTCAATTATTTTTCTACTCATTAAATATTTGATAATAACTAATCGCATGTGTATACATATATGTACATATAGGCAATTGGGAAAGGAATTTAAATAGGGGACAATCTCTGCCCCCAAGAGGTGTGGTGTCTACTGGATGAGATTATAGCATGACATGTATGAAAAGTGCTAGATTGGAAGCATGCACAGGATATTACAGGAGCCCAGAGAAAGGACATCTACATTAGCCTCATGGAAGCGAGGAGAGGTCCAGGGACACTTTTCCAGAGAGATGCCAGTTTGTGGTGTGAAGGATAAACAGGATTAAGCTCAAGTCACATGATTTGTTAGAGAGATGGGCAAAGTCCAGATTGTGGAAAACTTCGTGCTTTACCCTTTTGCATTTATATGACCTTCTCCAACAGGCAAAACTATAGTAATAAAGAACAGGGGGGTGACTGCTTGGCTAGGGCTGATGTGGATACAATGGGATAGCACATGGGAGTGTGTAAGGTGACAAACCGTCTGCATCCTGCCTGTGGTGGCTACACATGGTGATTTAGGTCCTAAAATTCATAGAACCAAAAAATTAAATTTACTGTATGATCACTTTCAAAATGTTTTTAAATTTAAATGACTCAAAAATATACAATTCCTTCTCAGAAATCATAACTGGTCCGAAGTCAACCATTGAACACATTGGGGAAGAAAACAAATAAAAGTTTTCATAGTATTTTTTTGCTAGTTATTTGTCAGTTTTTTTAGCTATTCATTTTATCACAAGTTTGTAAAATATTGCCACATTTAGTATTCACATTCCTTTTTAATTGGTCCCATAATAATGATGTATTAGAAAGTTTGACTTCCATTGTAAAATAAAACTAATTGGTAAATTTTTATATTTTTAGAGTCTATATTGTTTTGCAAAATAATATTATAAAATGTATAGATTTTTAAAGGAATAGTTATGAACATTTAAAATTTCCTGTAATTGGGGCCGGCCCATGGCTCACTGGGTGAGCGTGGTGCTGACAACACCAAGTCAAGGGTTAAGATCCCCTTACCGGTCATCTTTTAAAAAATAAAAAATACAATTTCCTGTAATTGGGGCCGGCCCATGGCTCACTGGGTGAGCGTGGTGCTGACAACACCAAGTCAAGGGTTAAGATCCCCTTACCGGTCATCTTTTAAAAAATAAAAAATACAATTTCCTGTAATTGTTATAGAGTTATTTGTTAGTCAAATTCAAGTTTAACTTTCAAATGTATCTTATGCTGAATATTTTTTATTTTAAAATTTAATTGCACATATTTGTGGGGTACAATGTGTTGTTTGAATACATGCCTATAGTGTACAATGACTCAGTTAGGGTAGATAGCATATCCATCCTCTGAGCATTTATCATTTCTTTGTAATGCTTATGGTCAAGATCCTACTTTCTAGCTATTTAGAAATATACGATATAGTTATGCGGAATATTTTTAAGGAACCATTTTACAGTTATGAAAGAATTAATTGAGTTTCTTAATGCCAGTAACAAATATTTCCAGTTGAATTTTTCAAAGATAACATTTACAATAGTACACAAAATATCAAATAGTCAATTCTCATTATTTGCAGTAGTTATGTTCTATAAAGTCACTGCAAACACTGAATTAGCACATAGTGAACCATTGCTCCTGGGGGAAGTAAAATTTTAGGTTCCTGAAAACCTCTGTTCACAATATTTTCATCAATCAATCAATACGTAACCTTGTTTTCTGTGTGTTTCTGTTTAAAGACACCTAATTTAACATATATTGTTGACTCATTGACACTGAACTCACAGAACTTCTCTAACACATGTATTTTCTCTATAAGGCACATCACAGCCTCCTTATGCCAGCAGCACCACACTGGGGACATTTTGAATGACAAAAATACCCTCTTCCAAATAATAAAACCAAAAATGTGAAAAACACAGGACTAAGTAGACCACAAAAAGGATTCCTATTTACAGTACAAGAGCTGAAACGAGAAGGCAGCACAAGCCTTGTCTGACCTCAGCTGACAGTACATATATTCAACGACTCAAATTTTTTAACGCTCTGCATATGTCTGCAAATGACCATGAAAGCACCACAAGTATCGACTTTGCAGTTACAGATACAGACACTATACAACATTGCTGAGGGAAAGTGAAGGGAAAAATCCAAAGTAGAGGAGGATGCACCATGTTCTTGATCAGAGAATTCAATATCAGAAAAATGATAATTTCCCCCAAAGTAACCCAATGCAGTCCCAATACAAATCCCAATAAAATTTTTCATGAAAATTGAAAAGCTGATTCTCAGATGTATGTGGACAGGGGACGGAGGGAATGGGGAGATGTCGGTCAAAGACATCTAATGTCAGTGTGCAGACCTAATGTGCAGCGTGGTGACTGTAGTCCATGATTGTGTACTGTACGCTTGACATTTGCTACAAGAGTAGCAAGTATCGATAGGACATGCTGCAAAAGGTGACGGGTATGTTAATTAGGCATCATTGTGGTAATCATTTTGCCATATATACATATCTCAAACATCAAATTGTAAACTTTGAATATATACAACTTCTGTTTGTCATACCTCAGTAAAGCTGAAAAATGCAAAGGGCCAAGAATAACGAAGACGTTCTTGCAGAAGACTAACCTGGGAGAACTTGCTCTACCAGGTATGGTATTGGCACAGGGTAGGTAAATTGCTCAATAGGATAAAATACAGCCAGAAAGAGATCAGTGCTTATACGGATGCTGGATTTATGAATAAGATGGCATCACAAACTAAAAATATTTACTTTTAAAAAATCGCACTCAATCAATTAACTATCCATATGGAAAAAAGAAACACTGACCCTTACTTCTCGCCTTTATCAAAAATCATTCTAGGAAAATCATAGTTCCTCTGCAGCTGTGACCTGTGAAACCAGACAAGTTATATGCTTCCAAACTACAATGGTGAGATAAGCATAGGACAGACACTCCTATTCCAAAGGGAAGAGATCAGAAAGAAGAAAGAACTGATGGGTGTCCCCTGGGGTGGCAGCAGCCCTACTCTCTGGGCCCACTAACGTGGTAGCCTCATCCCCTCGGCCCCAGGCAGCATCTGCCCTGATGCCCTGTAGCTGTGCACCTTTGGGTTGCATACTTGTCTGTACATACGTTATGTATTTTAAATTTTTAAAAGATTAAAAAATGTTAAGACCAGTCTTTCTCAAAATAATGCTAGAACTGGAGTTACACCCTTTTCTACCTTGTTTCTAGTTTTAAGGGAAATGATTCTTTGTTAAGAATAAGATTGACTATCCATTTGAAAAAAACAAAGCTAGGTGCTCAACTCTTAACACATGCTAGAACAAATTTCAGATGTATTACTACTGCTCTAAGTATAAAAACAAATAAACATTAAAACCTCAATCACAAAATTATTAGCAAATAATAGGAATATGTTTTTGTAACTTTGGGATTTTAAATAGTTTTGTTAGCTTGACACCAAAGCCAAAAATCCATAAAGGAAAACAGATCTATTTGATTGGGTTAAAGTTAAAAACTTCAAAAAGCCCCAGGATATATGAACTCAAAATGCACTTGGGGCAAAGTAAACAATTTGTCCTGTATGTGTCAGTTGATACTTTAAAATATAAAGAGTTTCCATAAATAAAAGAAAAAAAGATGAAAATGAATAAATAATGAAGTACACAAATAGACAATATAAATGATCAATAAACACTTAGAAAGGGTCAATCTCATTAAAATCCAAAAAATACAAATTAAAGCAAGATACTGTTTTTATCTATCATATTACATAAAAAGGCTTAATAATAACCAGGTTAAGAGAAAGTCTGGGGAAAAGAGCTACTAATAATCAGTTTGGAGGAGGGTCTGAGGAAATAGAAAATCTGTACTGTCACTTAGGAGAACAATTAAAAATATTCAGTAATTTTTCTACTTCTAGACATTTATCCTACAGAAAGAGAAATTTTTGCAAAACTTTAGGAGGATATATGTGTGTGTGCATGTGTGTGTGTTTAGATAGTTATCGGTGCACTGTTTGTAAGGGAAAAAATTAGAAACAACCTAAACGCTTATTAATATGAAATTATTTCCAAAAATGTATTGCACATTCGTATAATGACAAATGATGCAGCTACGAAAGAATGAGTTAGGTCCACAAAGAGTAGCTTGGAAAGATGACAATAATGTAGTATGTAATCAAGTAAGTTATCCTAAGTTTATTTTGTACAATGCCTCCCAGTACTAAGCACACACACAAGAAAGAATAGATTTGTACATGTGTAGAAAAAAATGCTCAAAGGATATACACCAGTTAAGTATGGTTATCTTTTGAGGACTGCGACTGCACGGGATGTTTACTTTTCAGTATATTTGTGGAGGGTTATTTAATTTTTAATATAATGCACATGTATTATTTCTGTCACAGAAATATTTTCCAAAATTAAAATTTTAAACTAAAATGCCCATGTTTCAAATTTTTAAAACTTTAAATGAGAGCAAAAAAGTGAAGCTAGTAACATCACTGGGGTATTGAAACCATCCAAAGGAGTACTGGAAAGCAGCAGCCCGCAGCAGCCCGCGTGCATGGCCAGACGTCTCAAATCTAGTTTCAGGCACCAAATCACAGCTGCACACCCAGACACATGAGGACACAGGGCAACCGAGGAAGAATCAAGGACAAAACTAATGGGGAATAAAGGAAATTTAAAAGGCCAAAAAGAAGAAAGTCAGACTAATAATTCAAAAATATTTTCCCCAGCTGAAGCCACCACAGAAAAGATTTTTAAAAGGGACACCACTTTCCCTCAGGAGCATCCTCAAAGAACCCCCAAATACTTAATTGCCAAATGTTTAAGCTGTAAAGACAGAGACAGACTCTTCCAGGCTGCTGAGACAGAAGGTGCGGCCACAGCTAAAGACGCAGTGTTAAGGAAGATTTCAGGCCTTGCCTTGGGAAGCAGTGTCCAAGCACAGTCAGTGGTTTTCTCCTTTAAATCAGGGTGAAACGGTGTTAAGGCAGAGAACCTAACACAATTTTTCCACAAAATTGCACAGCTGCAAAAAGCAACAGAGCTGTAAGAGTAGGTGATTCACTTACAAAGACAAGTGGATTAGGACAGGTGCATGAAGAACGTGAGAGTGGGATCTCCCAGTGAGTGAAGAAACGCCTGAGAAGTGCAAGGTGCACACGCAACGTCTGAAACTCACACCGGGAAAAGGGAGGGCACTGGCGTTTGGGAAGCAAGAGCTAACCCTAATGATGTCCTTAGATGAAAGTTGTTGAGTTAAGATATATTGATGTTGGGGCCAGCCTGGTGGTGCACTCGGTTGAGCGCGGCGCTTGGGAGTGCGGAGGTGCTCCCGCCGAGGGTTCGGATCCTATATAGAGACCAGTCCGCTCACTGGCTGAGCGCGGTGTGGGTGCGACACCGAGGGTTGCAATCCCGTTGGCGGTTGCAGTACGGGCGCAACACCAAGGGTTGCGATCCCATTACCGGTCACGAAAAAAGACAAAAAGAAAAAAAAAAAAAGATATATTGATGTTAAAAAATTAGAAAAATCAGTCAATTGGCTGGGATTGTCTTTAGTATGGCTTGAAGCAATGGTTCTCAGTGGGCATGTGTTAGAATCTCCAGGGGATGGGGGCCTTGTAAAAGTCCACCTGCCCTGCTCTACCCTGGCCAAGTAGTTCAGACTTTGGAACAAAAGCTCCAAGTTCAGGACAAAAACCACTTAAAACAAAGAATATTTTTAAAAAAAGAATAGCTACTACAAAGATTGATACACCGAATGACTGGGCGTATTAGACATATCATTTATAACATTAAGCAAAATGGGTTTAAAAACTACAATAACAAAATAAAAATAAACGACAGGGCATTTGTCACACATATCAGAAGCTGTTGATACTACTAATTTATAGAAATCTTACCCCCAGTTTTCCAGACTTAAAAATAGACAAAGTGAATCAACAGCAGTTTGTAAAAGAACAAAGCAAATGGCCAATAAAAGTGGGAGGGAAAAAAGCGCAACTCCTGGTGATGGAGGAAATGCAGCTACAACGAGCTAGCATCTTCATCCTTAGAATCCGTGCAGTTGTTGTAGAATTGTAGTTCTCTGGGTTGGCAAGGTAGTGACGAAATGGAAATTCTTCAGCATGTAACAAAGGTCTCATAATCGTCATCTCCTGACCTAGCAAGTCTGCTTTTAGGCTTCTACTCTAGAGAGATAATCAGAGATGTGCATAAATATGTCTGCACAAGGAACATCACTGCAGTTATTTACAACAGCAAGACATGCAGCACACTGGACATGCCTAAACATAGAGGAATGGCCAAGCAAATTATGTCACAGTCATAAAATCGAATACCATTCCACCCCTAAAATGTATATTTTAAAAATGTTGCGCAATATAAAAATAGGTTCATGTTATAAAGTTAAACTAAAAAGGCAAGGATAAATAACTATATAATACAGTGTATAGTATTTTAATAACTAAGCTATAGTAATTAAAATAAATAAATTATAATAAATGTAGTGTAAGTCCTGACATTCATAGAAAAAAGACTGGGAGGAAATATATAAGAATGCCACCATGGGCCGAATCAAGAACAGCTCACACATGCAGGCCTCTAAGTGAGCAGCATTTCTTATAAGACGACTGCTAAGGGACACAACAAAGAAACAAAATCCAACAAGTCTGGCCACTACATAGTAAAGTGCCACCCGCTTGCTGGCCGTGTTCCGTGGGTCAGTTGTTAACCCCTCTGAACATCGGTTTCCTCCTGTGTAAAAAAGAAATAGCCCATCTGTTGGAAGCGTTAAACGAGAACACTTGTCAAGCAACTTATAATGCCTTATGCAGCAGTAGCTCTAAATGATGCATTTTAAATAATAATAATAGTAGTAATTGTGAAATGCTTATTTAGGTTCAGACTTTGTGTTTTGCATGTATTATTTCATTTAATCTTCAAAACGACCTTATGGAGTTTTGTTGCATAGAAACACGAAACGCACAAGAACTAGACGTGGACGAGGCAGAGAGAAAACGGAAGCAGCGGCGTCGCCACCAGCAGTCAGAGCTCAGCAGCCCTCCAAGGCCTCCGAACAAGCGCAGACTGCGGGGCTGAGGCGTCGCACCCGCCGCGGACTCAAAAGCTCGCCCGGACCCAGCTCGCCGTCTGTAAAACGACAGGGTTCGAGCGCTACAGGCCGCGAGCCCCTCCCTGGTTTGTCTCGGGGCAGGGGCGTGGGGTGGGGGCGCCTTAACCCACCGAATTTCCCTCCCTTTCTGCACATGGGCGTGCATGCACGCGTGTGTGTGTGCGTGTGTGTGTGCACGTGTGCACGCGTGTGTGCACGTGCGCGTGTGCACGCGTGCGTGTGTGTGTTAGCCATCTCAGTGTTCATTTTTATTTCTTAATTAGTTGCTAGTATTTTAAAAGTTGGGAGATTTCACCTGAAAACACGGCTCTCTGGGGCCCGACTGCTGTGGCTTCGGACGGGCCCACACCTCCACCTCGCTGCAGTCCTTGAGCTGTCCTTTGCTCTGCGATGGCCTCCAGGTCCCGGAGGACTTTTGGGTTCTGAGACAGATGAGGACCCCCCCCAGTCCCATCCAGCCCTGAGATTCTGTGGTTATGAGGTTAAATTTACTAACAGGAAGAAATTGTGCTAGAAAGAAAAGGATATATATACATTTGTTCCCCAAAACCTATGACTAAAACCCAAGGGTACTTAATCTCGATGGTCTCACCAAAAAATTTTTTGAGTTTTTTTTTAGTTGCGATAAAGAACATATAACATAAAACCTGCCATTTTAACCATTTTTAAGTGCACAGTTTGGTGGCATTAGGATCACCACCATCCATCTCCAGAACTTTTGCATCTTGTAAAACTGAAATTCTGTACCCATTAAACACTAAGTCCCTATGTCCTTTCCCCCCAGCCCCTGGTAACCACCATTCCAGTTTCTGTCCCTACTCTATGTACCTCATGTAAGTGGAACCACACAGTCCTTGTCCTTTTGGGACTGGTCTATTTCACTCAGTATAATGTCATCAAGGTTTATCCACGTTGTAGCATGTGACAGGACTTCCTTCCTTTTTGAAGATTTTTAAAGCTGAATAATATGCCATTGTATGCACACAGCACCACTTTGTTACCCGGCCACCAGTCACGGACGTGAGGGCTGCCCCCACCTCTTGGCTGTTATGAACAACGCTGCTATGAACAGCAGGGTGCAAACATCTCTTCGAGATCATGCCTTCAATTCTTCTGGGTAGATACCCGGAAGTGAGGTTGCTGGATCACGTGGCGTTCTATTTTTAATGTTTTTAGGAACTGCCATGCTGTTTTCCACAGAAGCTGCTCCAACAGTGCACAAGGGTTTTCTGAGTTTTTAAAGAACAGAAACTCCCTCTGTTATATAAACTGTTTCAAAGTATATGAACAGAAGGTACGGTGTTACGTTTCTTTCACAAGGCAAGTATAGTTTGATCTTCATATTTGTAAGTACACCAAATAAGCCAATTTCCTAAAAGACCAAAGTTTAAAGTCAAATATCAATAGATAGAATATAAGAACACATTAAAAGATTGGTTTATTCTAGAAATAAAACACTAATATAACCCTAGGAAAATGTATGTGTAACTTATTTTACTACTAAAGAGAAAAATTATGAATATATCAAATAACTGCTAAATGTCAAAATCTATTCTTGATTGGCATTTTTTCAAAATGAAGATACATTATTGTGTGCAATGGTGGCTCATTTCCCTTCAAAACAGAAAGATGTCAAGAACAGACTTGGTCACCGTTTTCATTTTTCAGAGTTCTAAAAATGCTATGATGGTTTTTAATTTAAAAATATGTAGTTCTATCTTCTGCTTATTACTTGTGCACTACATGGAAAGAAAAATCCAAGGGCATTAGCCAAAAATCTATAGAAGTAATAAATGTATTCAGCAGAATGGCTGCGTAAGGTGTAGCTATAAAACTCTCTTCCTAGAGGCTCTTAACTAGAAAACACAGTGAAATTCTCTTTATGGGTGATTGAAAACAATAATAGCACCAAACACCTGGTTATCTATTTACCTAAAGAGACAAGAAACACATACCTTAGAGCACAATTCAGTCCTTTGAAAACCATGGGCTATTGTACAATGATACATAATGTGATGCTAATAATGTTTTTTAAAAACTTAGATGTATCCATGTGCGGTACATATGTCAGTGCACAGAAAGGCTGGGAGAAGGCTAAGGCTCCAGCTAACAGGGTCACCTCCTGGAGAGAAGTGGGGCGAGGGGTAGGGGGTTTGCTGGAGAGTTTCACTTATTACTTATATACTTCTCTATTACTTGACACACTTATTAAAATGTTCTCAAGTGTTGTCTATGTAACTTTTTAAACTATAAAGAGAGGAAACTTGTGGCCCAGGCAGGTAAGCCACTCACTAGAAGGCAGAGTAGGAAGTGGGCCTTAGAACTCACACCTGTGGGCCAGGTAGGGCAGTGCGGACGGAGCAGGCAGAGTGGAGGGAAGCTGCCGCAGTGTGCTGGGGCCGGTGCTGTGAGAGCTATGCGGGCTCCACTCCAGCCAGAGGCCCCAGCTCAGCCTCCAGTCGAGGCAGGCCTCCAGGAGGAGGCGGCAGGCTGGCCTTGTAGGGGCTCTGGGAGCCAGCCGCGTGAGGAAAGGAGGGGCAGTGTTCTAGGAAGGGGGACTGGCACCGGGAGAGTGTTGTCCATAAACCGAGAGAGGCATGCCTTCTGAAAAGGAATTACCAGCCGTGGCAAATGCCAGAGGAAGGTGACAGACTAAGGGCAGGAGTAGTGTCCCCTGGATTTAGTAGCCAGGAGCAGCTGGGCTGCCTTGGCAAGAGCACCTTTCCTAGAGTTACGGGGTGAAAGTCAGACTGCAATGGGTGAAAGAGCCAATGGGAAGCAAGAAGAAGAAAAAAATAAATGCAAAACACTGTACTCTTGAGAAGCAAGCTCGTGGGAGAAAAGAGGGGGTAGCCACGAGCAGATGGACATGGGGTTGGTGGGGCTTCCAGCTAGAGCAGCTAAAGGGTTAACCAGGGGTGGGGGTGGTCACTCTTCACCAAAGGGCGAGGGGGCACCTCCCGCCCCAGCCCTGTGCTGGGGGCCAGGGGGAAGGACGGGAGAGGGAGCTGACAGGCACGCTGACTGAGCCCTCACCTGGAGCCCGGGGCCTCTGGTGGCTCTGAGCTGGGAGGTTGCCGGAATGTTTTCTCCTGCAGGCCTCAGCAGCCCGTGGGTAGGATGAGAAATGACGGATGGCCAAATCAATCCAGGGCTAAGGCGTAGCAGGGGAGGGGCGGCAAGAAGCATGGCGGTGGAGGGAGGGACCCGCTGGTCAAAGAGCTGCCAAGATGGCAACTGGCAAGGCCTGGGTGCAGGGCTCAGAGGGAGATCAGTGTGGCTGCTAGACCCAGAGGAAGTGGAGGCTGGAGAGCTGGGCAGTGGAGCTCAGGAATGAGGGACACAGTCAGAAAATCAAATATTAAAATTTAATGGGGGTATGATAAGATAAATGGGCCCCAGAGCCTGAATTCATTAAAATTAATTTCAGCTACAATTTTTCAGCTCATTTTCAGTAACAGGAAACCCCAAAGTGAAAAGAGTTTCTTTTCTGTAGTGTAGAAGAAGTCCAGAGGAAGGCGGTCCACAGTTCTCTTGTGGCTCTGCAGGCATTAGTGGCTCGGGCTCCATCTGTTTTGCTGCCCCACCACATGAGCACCCAGCTTCTATTCTCAAGTCACCTCCTGATCTAATGTGGCTGCTGCACACCAGCCATCACATCCACATTTCAAGGGGCAGCACAAAGGAGGAAGGAAAGAGCAAAAAGGTTATACAACCCAGCAGAATCAGTCCTCTTTAAGGAGCCTTCCAGGAAGACCCACCCAACACACTCACTTTCGTCTTTTTGGCCAGAATTTAGTCACCATACCCAGCTGCAAGGAATACTGGAAAAAGTCATTCTTTATTCAAGGTGGCAATGACCCAGGCTAAAATCAGGGCACTGTCACCAGGGAAGAAGAGCACAATGGATAAAGGGTAGCCTGCCATCTCTGGTGCAGAGACCTAAGTCAATTTTGATTTTTAAAAAGCATGCCACCCGGTCCGGTACGGGGGCGACACTGAGGGTTGCGATCCGTTGCCAGACACGGAAAAAGACA
>NW_007726576.1:27728-28843 GCF_000696425.1 Galeopterus variegatus
AGGAATACTGGAAAAAGTCATTCTTTATTCAAGGTGGCAATGACCCAGGCTAAAATCAGGGTACTGTCACCAGGGAAGAAGAGCACGATGGATAAAGGGTAGCCTGCCATCTCTGGTGCAGAGACCTAAGTCAATTTTGATTTTTAAAAAGCATGCCATTAATTCCCAAGGTTTACAGGAAGATAGAATCTGCTCTCTCTGGCTGTCTCCTGGAAGCTGCTGTCCCAGGTGCAAGGGGAGTTTGCCAAGCCCAGAGAGTCTCCACCAGTGAGTTGGGGAGGAAGCCCCTGCTGTGATTCTCAGTGTAGACATCCAGAGCAGTTGACACCTTTAGCTGCCTCTAGCCGAGACACCACCCCATCACTTTTTTCAGTCTGGTTTTTGGCTTGAGTGAATATTGGGTAAATAGTCTGAAGAGATCTGAGCAGGGTGACAGGTCACAAGGAGAACTCAGGACCTTCCCCCTGTCTGCCCACCACTCACCCCCAGGCCAGACAGCCAGCTGAGTCTGTCCCCCGCCACCTGCTCCCTCTCAAGTTCCATTCATGGCCAAGCTAGAGAGAAGTGCATGGGAGAGGCCACCCAAGCATCCAAAGACTGGAAAATCTGTCAGTCCCTCCCTTCTGCATGACATCCCTTGGCACAGCACACCTGTGTAAGCTCCAGCATCTTCAGGGGTGCCCCTGTCCCATGCGAGTCTTCAGCTCTCAAGAGCAGATGGGGGAGGCAGCTTGGCCGCTGGTGGCCCCTCGCCATGTCTCAGGAGTCGACGCTTTCTTGATCTCCAAACCTGCTCACTCTCCACGTTCCTCCCAGAGGATGTGTTTTCTTTAGCATAAACCCAGACTCAGTGAAAAGCAATAATCTACACTGGAGTTGCAAAATGTAACCAGTGAATAATACAACTCACGAAATGAAGAAATTTAAAAAATGATTTTAATAAAATTTATTAAATAAAATTTTTAAAAATAATACATTTGAAAACTGAACCCTATCCTCCAGTTATGGCGATGAATAAAAATCACATTGTGCTACAGTTATTTTATACTAGTGAGTTTAGATTTTTCTTGGGTTTTTATGGCAGTGGTAGTTATTTTTCAGGAACCAAACCCAGT
>NW_007726576.1:30609-33094 GCF_000696425.1 Galeopterus variegatus
GTGGTTGCCAATTTGGTATGGCTACCTCAGTGACTGCTCAGTTGGCCACTAGTGCCTTGCGAGTGTGGTTGCCTCGGGTCTTGGGCCTCTCCGGGGGGCCACCTCTCTGGTCAGCTTGGACTCTGCCGGGCTGCTGGGTCACGGGGTGGTACCGCAGGGTGTCGCTCCTGCCGCTGCCGGTTCCCTCACTGCTGCCGCTGCCACCGCTCACGCCACTGCTGCTGGCACCACTGCCGCTGGCTCTGCTGCCGCCGGCTCCGCTTGTAGTCTATAATTGTCCACTGGCCCTCAGGATTCAGAACATTAAAGTTTCAGAGGCTGGGAAGTGGTCCAGGGGGTGCATCTGGTGAGGGCCTTCTTGTGGGTGGCAATGCANGAGGCTGGGAAGTGGTCCAGGGGGTGCATCTGGTGAGGGCCTTCTTGTGGGTGGCAATGCAGGGCATCACATGGTGAGGGAATGGCATGAGCAAGCCCCAAAGTATACACTGTTAAATATCATGTCATCTGAATCTGATTCCCAGTCCATCTCAGAAGTTCCTACTAGGAAAATGAAGTCTATCAGTGCCTTTCTTCTTTTGCACTTGACTTTTTCTTTTTTGTCTTCTTCTTCTTACAGTTATTGTATACAGCTTACCTTTCTACTTGATTTTACACTCTGAAAAAAAAGACGTTTCATTCATATTTATGTACATTAATTTATATGGAGTTATACAAGTAAATACATGTATATGAATATGAATTTATATGAATTAATAGCTGTGCTATTGATGCCAGTTAAATGAATTAACAAAAAGCTCCCTTTAGGGCACTTTATTCCAAAGTGCCATAAAGCATCAAAGGCANTATTTCAAACAGCCCATCTTCAAGTTCAGAGGTTCTCTCTTCAACTTCAACAAGCCTGCTGATTAAACTCTCCATTGTGTTTTTTATTTCGCTGAATAGCTTCTTCAATTCCGCAAGTTCTGCTGCATTCTTTTTCAGGGCATTGATTTCCTTGAACATTTCCTCTTTCAGGTCCTGTATACTTTTCCTCATTTCATCATGATGTCTAGCTGAGTTNTGGGCAACTTTCCAGTGTCCATTGCACAAGCCACTGGTCCTTGTGGCTGTCTCTGTGAAGGGTCATTGTGGCTCCATGAGCTGGTGTCCCCATGCAGTTTCCAGTCACTCTCAGTCACAGAATCCTCCTACTTTTTTATCACTGTGTGGAAACAGTTGGCATGAAACAGATTAGAATGTGTTCGTGAATCCATCTAGGGAAAGTATTGTTTAATTAGTGAGGGTTTTCTTTTCAAAGAGAGCAAGCATTCAACGCCCTGATGTTCTTGGTCCCCCGCAGCCCAGCCCGATGTGGACATGCCACGTGGGCCACCCACCTGCCCTGTGTGTTGCAATTCCCCACCTGGGCAGGGCACCTGAGAGAAGCTGGCAGGAGCCGCCTGCAAGCTGCTGTTTGCTGTCTGCTCTGCAGAGCCTGTGAGTAGGTAATAGGTTGAACACTGATTACTTTCACCAGTGCGTGCAAATGAATTGGCTGTGGAAAGGCCCAGTCAGTGTAGCCCAAATCTGTGCAAATTCAAAAGGACAATGCTCCTTTGGTTTCTAGATCCTCCAGGCCACCCTCGCTTTTTAAAGTAGCTATCTTTTCTACCTGTGGACTTGTGCTTGCTAGTCAAATCCAGGAGGGCTTCCTGCCAGCACGGGAATGCTCTGTCTCGGCGCAGTCCACCGTGGTAGCCATCAGCCATGTGTGAATGCTGGGCACTTGCAGTGTGGCTCATGTGACTTGAGAGACTGAGTTCCAAATTTTATTTTTTTAAATTAATTATAATTTAAATGTCAAAAACAGCATGTGGCTCATGGCTACCACATTAGAGCAGATCAAGAAAATCAAAATAATTTTTTGCTCAGCTGAGGAAATATGACTATTTCCTGCAGCAGCTCATGAAAGTTCATTTCCTTGTCGGTACTGATGGAGAACCACAGCTCAGACAAGGGACAGGTGTCTGTGACTCTCTAGTTTCCATCCAAACAACAGTATTTTCCTGCTGGAAATGCTGCTGATTCAAAGCTTTTCTGAGTGAAAGTCACTCAAAAATTCAGAACAGCATGGAAACAGAAAAAGATCCATGTTAAATATACTAAGATAGGACTATGTCCACACACGGTAAGCGTTCAATAAATGGTAGCTGTTTTTATTTTGTTACCCTCCATAAAGTGAAGACTGGTAGTGATGCAGAGAGGCTCAGAGATGTTTTCCATGTTTTAATCATGCACTAATATTCTTAGTTTATTTGGAGATGGTTAAAGCAGACTGGCTAATACTTCTAATTGTTCACTCATGATGTTTTACCCTCACACCGTGTGCTCAGGAAGAGTCTCAGCTCACTCACAGGTGGCCTGTGGTTCGGATGTGGACAGTCACAGAGCTCGAGGAGTCAATTAACAGATAAGGAACTCACGTTTTCCCAAGTGCCAAGGACTT
>NW_007726576.1:33709-45291 GCF_000696425.1 Galeopterus variegatus
AAGTAAAATCACACTCAGCTATGAAGATTTAACAGAAATTTTAAATCTCATTTTCATCAGAACCATCAGTTTTTGATAATTTCTTGCTTCCTAAGTAAAACTCTGCTTTGAAAGGGCCCTCACGGCACAGCTCACGAGGGAGCCACATGAGCACTGGTCCTGCTCCTGTCCTGTACCCTGTGACCCTCTTTCAGTGAACAATGGAAAACATTGAAATAGACTTTTAAAAGTAGTTTTATACTATTTTTAGCCTTGGGATATAAAAGTTGGAAAAAGGAACAATGTGCATTTCAACAAAGTAAAATGGAAACGTTTGCCGTCTTCCACTTTGGAATATCCACTGGGACTCAAACTGGGTTTCAAGTGCATGGGTGTGCGCATTGTCCCTCCATAACTCCTTCCCAAGAGTCGTGTATTGCAGATGACCGGTGCTGCTGAACGCTGTCCAGGGCCACGAACGCCTAAGGGCCAACGACAGCTCACATCCCACCCCCAAGTACTGAAGATCCAGAGCCCCCCAGAACTAGATCTCAAGGCAGAGGAGAGACTTTTTCAAGTGCTCAGAACCCTTCCCCACCCTGGCGTCCTTCCTTCCCTCCCCTTCACTCAGCTGTCATCCACTGATCGCACCGTGCAGGGCGCCAGATGTAGGGATAAGATGAGTAAGACCCAGGCCCTGCCATTCCAGAGATCACAATCTAATGAGGGAAGCAGGTAAGTAGGAGACATGCACACCTAACTGGAATAAAAATCAGCCAGGATCACACTGTTGTGCAACCTCAGGAGCCTCTGGTGGTGGGTGAGACCCACAGCCACTTGTCCACCTCCTCCCGGGACTGACTCCTCCCAGAAGCTGAGGGCAGCACGCTCCTCCTGGACTGTCCGAGGAGAGGCCTTCACGTCACTCATGCGCTCGGCATTTTGAAAGACATGGGGTGCCTATAGGGCTTCAATCCCTGCTGAGGCTACAAAGTTGAAGATGGCATGGTCCTATCGCCAAACGGCCCACCACATAGTGGGACACATGATTATAGGTCACCAATAGCACAGTCATCCAGTAAAGGGCAAGGTGTTCAAGAAGAGAAGCATATCAATGGCAGCAGAAGTAATCACATAAATGCTACGTTTACTGTACTGCTGCAATTGTAAGCTTCCAATAGAATTTAGTGGTGATCAGAAGCACCTTGCTTCTCAAAAGCAACCATAGGAAAGTGTCAGTTTGTGTTTTGTTTTGTTTTGGGAGTTTATTTTGGAGTAGTTTGGAAGGGTGGTTTTGGCTTGTTTGTTACGTTAGAATAATGAATAATAGTTGTCAATAGAAAAATGGCAGTACTGCCTGACAGCAGTCAAGCTCCCAAGCGACCTTCAGTAGCCCTCTAGACCTGAACATAGAAAGTACCTTCACTGGGGAAAAGAAAAAGAAAAACAAAACAAAACAAAACAAAAAGAACCACCACCACCCAACCCCTACATTTTTGCAAAAGTCCAGAATTCAAGAGAAATTTCCCTGCGTGGGAAATCCACTGATCAGTAATTTGTCCCTCCATAAAAACAAACAGAAGTGGGCATTGTTCTGATACGGCCTTGATAACATCCTGAGAAAACTCCGGAGCTGGCAAGAGAGGGGAGCAGACGATGGTCAAAGCTGTCATTTGAGTTTAAAAAGCATTGATTTTTCTTTTAAAGGACCCTCTTCAGTTCCCAGTGCCATACACTCAGGTCCCACTTCGGCTGAACGTTTTCCGCTGGGCGGGCCTCTGGGAACCCACGCTGCTCTGCGGGGACCGTGCGATGCCGCCCACGGCCACTCCCCCACCAGAATCATTTTGCTTCTCCTTTGCCTGGAAAAACAAGAATTCCACAGACGGGCCTTCCAGGCTTTCTGCGATCACCACCGACCCTTCTAGGCTGACTAGGATATTACCTTATACGCATTAGGAGCTTTAAAGTGAACAACGTGTACTTTGTGCATGTAATGCATTATTTGATCCCGCAAAGAGTGCTATGAACAGCTACTGTCATCGACACCTCACGGCGGGTGGCTGCTGTCTCTCGGTGTGGCCGGTCCCCTCGGCTCCTGTGACTCTCTCCTCCGGATGTCTCGCTCTTCCCGCTCCTCGGAGCCTCTCGGGGTGTCCACGTGAGCGGACGCTTCGGTTCAGCGGGGCCGGGGGAAGGGGACGGTCTGATGTAGAGGCGGTTTGGAATCTCAGTGTTTCTGATCGTTCGCCGCGTGGCCGTGAGAAAGTTCCTTACGGCCGTGGCTCTCGCGCCCGTCAGCTCGCACGGGTGCGCAGAGGAGCCTACAGGTGCGTACAGGTGCGCAGAGGGGCCCGCAGGTGCGCGCACAGGTGCGCAGAGGAGCCTACAGGTGCGCAGAGGGGCCCGCAGGTGCGCGCACAGGTGCGCAGAGAGGCCCGCAGGCCGCGCTCACCCGAGGCGCACGCGCGTCTACACCCCGTCTTACACACCAACTAAATGATGGCGAGGGAAAGAAGGTGAAGAAAGGTGGTGAGGAAAAGATGAAGTGGGAGAGGAAAGGAAAGGACGTGGAGGAGACAGGTCGCGTTTGAGGCTGAGTTGAGGACAGCGTTTTTGCACAGAACACACGATTTACCTCCACGATCCCTTTCTTAGGAACCTACTGGAAGGTGTGTTTCAGCAAAATGAGGGGCTAACCCAAGAAAGAATCCAGAAAGCAGCAGCTGGGACTCAGCGAAGAGGCGCAGGCAGCCTGGGGACCCGGGGTCTGCAGCGCCAGCCCTGCCGGGGGGAGCAGCAGGTGCGAGGGAGACTGTGGGAACCAGCCGGGGAGGCTCCGCTGTCCGGGAATGTGACCAAACTGTCTCTGGGCACGTGACAGATGTGTCGGAAGAGTAGGAAAGAGTTGGATGATAGACACACGGAAAACCAAGCAGACGGAAAGCACGGTCAGGGTGTACTCCACGGTCGGGGGGATTGTCAGAGAAAGCGAAGGCGAAGATGGAATACAGCTTGGTCCAGACGTCATCGTGTACATGGCTAAAATGATGTAAGTAACCCACGTGCATTTAACCAAAATGTGACACACGGTTACGTTATGGGGGTGCGGGAAGGGGTGTGTGCTGCGTGGAGCAGTGGACTTAGGTAAGAGCCAAGCCTTCAACTACGTAATAAAGAAAGTCAACAGGCCTGAAATCCATAAACCAGTAAATGGTCTAACGAGCACATTGTTTAGAAATATAGAGGCAAATAGTAGAAGAGCTAAAAGAAATTAAAAAGTTGTTTGTTGCCTCTGGGGAAAAGTATTGGGATGAACAGACTATTGGGCAGAGGCTAAAATACTTCCCTGTATTTGAATTTTAAAACCGTGTATACTTTTATTACTTAGATAAAAATGAAAAATAGTTAATAGTTTACTTAATATTTAGTTAAATAGTGTGAAATACAATAAAACCCATACTTTATAAATTTAAATAATAAAGTGGTTTACCAATATAATCAGCAAGATTTGGTCTTACATGAGACAGAACTGGGAAAAAGAACCTTCAAGCTGGAAAGATCCTTGGACGTGCCCTGTGAGTCCTGGAGAGGTGTTGTCACTGCTGGTAGCATCCTACGGCACCCCTTGACCCTGGAGGCTTAATACTGGATTTGAAAGGCAAGGCCTCTAAAGATTAAAATTTTTAGCCGTTAGTGATGTTTTCCTGGTAGAGAAGAACTTAGGAAAACTTAAGAGGAAGGAAAGGTTTGTGACCTCTAGTGCCCCGGCAGGCTGTCTAAATTGGTCCAAGCATTTGCTCACATTTCCCTTTCACATGCCCTTGTAAAGTGTGACGCTTTGGGAAAGTTAGGAAAGTGTCTGTACTAAATTCTCTTCATTTATAAAATTGGGATAACCAACTTCTCTAGGATTGCTAAAAAGACAGTCGCAATCTTCATCTTCCTTATTAACATGTTAGGATCGCATTCCGTACCCACACGGAATTGAAGGAGGTCCAAGACTTTGAGCCCCACTCCTGGGTTATTCGTGTAGTTGTTACGAAGTTCCCAAATGGACCTTCCTTATAGGAAATTTTGGTTGTACAAGACAGTTCTATAATACATGTCCCAAGGACTGATGAAATCCTAAATGGAATAAACCCCAGATGCCAGTCAGACATGGATACAGGCATCAAGGGGAAAGATCTGTAGAAGAAAGAATTCTTGTCCCTAAGGAACTTATCAAATTACGAATATGTGAAAGTACCAAACTACAGAAGGAGCAGTTTGAGACCAGTGCCTCATGAACATAATGCAAAGCGCTACAAGGACTTGGAGGCGAGAGATTTTCTTCTGCAATGGTCAAGCGAAGGTCCCAGGGAGAGGGACGACTAGCCAGCTGGCCATCTGCTCCCAGGGGTGACTCATTCCAAGATGAAGCAAAGACTTCAATGCTCTCATGGGGGATGGTCATCCCCTCTCTGTCCACTCAGCTGCCACCACCTGTCCTTGATCTGTCTACAGTAAGGAAGGAGAATGTCTAGATTGAAGTAGAAGTCATGATAAAATAAAGCATTTACAATGCGTACACTTAAAACAGTGTCATTTAACCACACCGCTGAATCCTAAACCCGCTGGCCTCCACCACAGCCCACCCCTGCACTCCCAACCAGTGCATGTCATTGTCTAAAATCCTGCCGATCCTCGTTGTGGCTCCTAACACCAGCATAAAGCAAAATGCACAGCAGCTGTTGACCAGGTCTTCACTATGGTCAGAAAACTCTGCGAAACCACAAGATTTCAGGCAGTGGCTACTTGCCACGTGAGAATACAAAATACCAAGTTCCATAGGGCTGCATCTCCCTCCCTCACCACCGTAACGCCAGTCCTTAGGACTGTCACTGGACACAGCAGGAACCTGATCAAGCTTTGTTGAATGAGTAAATGATTGTCAGCACACTTATTAAAAACTCTGCACAGTAGGCAACAAATGACAAACCGTCTAATCATATGATAACTTCTACACTGTGAAAAACGCACAGGACACTTTGGGACTCCAAGAAAACATTTTAAAATAACTGATCTGATGAAAGAGAGAGGCTGAAATCAGCCACAAGAAAGCATCGTTATCACAAGATGACTAAAACTATTTGCACAAAGCAAAAAGAGGGAGAATTATGAGCACACAACAGGGCAGGACAGCGCAGCAGTCGTGGGGGTGATGGAAACGGGCGTGATTAACAAGGGGATCGCATACAGGGAAGGACTTGTCTCTACTGTGAAGATGACAGAGGCAATTTAGGAGGACCGGGCACCAGGGGCAGCAGGGAACTGAGAAAAAAACTAGAGAGACTTGTTTAGGAAGAAAACTTTTACAAAATAAAAGGTTTTAATTTCAAAGCTTCCCTCTTTCCCAGCATTTTTCTGAAGTACAACTTGAGAAGAAAGCAAAATAACTGCAAATCAATACTGTGGCGACAGAGTTCACCTGCACAGATCTGGGAACAGCTTTCAGGGTCCACCAGCCCGGCTTCCTGTCCTTGGTCACCTGGGTCCACAACTCCAGAAAGCTGCCCATGCAAACCTCCAGGCAGATCCTGCTTGGGAGGAGTCCGTGCAGCACCCCAGGGCCACGCGCATACCCCACATGTGCTCAGGAGGCCTTTACGAACTGCTCCAGAAAGTGGCATGGTTTTGTTACACATGTGACCAAAAACAACGTCTACCCAGCTCAGCCACTCACTTGTTTTTAACCAAATCTAATGTAGAATGACATTCAGGTGTTTCCAAAGATCAACTGCACTCCCACCAGGGGAAGCTTTGTCCAGGTGCAGCTTCTATAGCACATGGAGTCAGGAGTCAGGAGACCCCCAGAGGTTCCGGATCCATCTTTTACTACTCATAGTTCCTAGGGCAAGTCACTTTCTTGCTCTGAGATGTGGTTTTCTTACGTGTAAGGGTTGTAACTATTCTGCAGAGCCCGTTAGATAATTGTGTGAACATGCTTTATACACTGTAGACATGCATTAACACATGCTCTGAAAATAGAAAACCATGAAGGACTAAGGAGGGTGACAAAAGATGGATCCCCTTGGCTTGAATGCAGCTGTCCCTGTGACAGGCTTGTGTCAACTGAGTGCAGCAGAACTGCCACTGTGCAGCTCTGGGCCTCGGGATCCAGCTGCCACATAGGAAACTCAGGCCAACCTTCCAAACTGGGAAGCCACAAGGAGAGGGCCCTGAGGGAAGAGAGGGCATCCTGGACATCCCAGCCCAGCCCCACTCTCAGCTGAACACATGCACGAGAGACCCATGTGAGAGCAGCGGAAACTGGCCAGCCCACAAAATCACAAGAAATAATAAAACCATTGGGTTTTTCCAACCACGAGGTTTTGGAGCAGCTTGATATAAAGCAACAGATAAACAATGACTGTGAAAGAAACATTTGAAGGCTGCTTCCATCGCTGGAGACACTCTGTTCCTTCTACATGGGAGGCTTGGAAGAGGACAGTCGTCATTTGATTGCCTGAGTACTCCCTTGGGTGTAAGTTGATTGACAAACCGGTCTTGTCTTATGGGCGGAAAGTGGGACGTGGGGAGAGCGAACCAGTGGGCACCGGGATTGCTTAGACTTACAAGCTGAAGTCACTCTCCCAATCCTCACCCCCAGCTCCACAAACATTTGACTTATGAATACAAACTCAGATGTTTACTCCTTGCTGTTCCTCCCTTTTATACTCATATTTTGCTTTCTGACATCCTTTGGGACAGTCACTCAACATACTACAGAAGAGGAGGGAGAATAGCCCTGGGGACTTGAACGAAGCCTGTGTTAACCCTCCAAAAGCTGGTGACTTCTTGTGCCCAGATGCCATTTCTCCTTGCTCTGCCTAGACCTGCCGTTGTACCCTGCCTGGATTATGACCTGGTCTAGAAAGGGGAGCTCCCTGGTTCTGTCACCCTCAGACTTCCCGTGCACCTGCCAGTGTTCCACACTTGGCCACCCCCTCACGTTTCCCACCCACCTCAGACAGTCGGCTCCTGACACCGTTTGCCATGCATAGTTCCACTGATGAGAGGCTGAGGGAATTACATGTGTGCTGTGGAATGTCAGGATATTGTTCAACTCTACGTGCCCAGACAGGGGCAAGACGGAGCTGGTTGATGGTGAACAGGACAAGTTGGGCAACTTCCACCCAGAAGTGCAGATGGCTGCTGACAAGGGATGCCTTGGAGACCAAGGTCAGATGAGGCCGCTCTCTCCATGTGCGTCGTGCACATTAGGCAGCATAATAAAGTGCCAGCTCTCCGAGTAGAGGGGTGACTATTTCTGAGTATAAAAATCCCCCAAGAGGCACAGTCTTTTAAGATCATGAACCTTAGTTTCGAACATTCTGCTCCACCTGTGCCTGGTCTACTCCATCACAGATGAGAGAGAAGAAAGGGTTGTAATGAGAAACATTTTACACTCAGCATAATAGGACCCCATTGTTTGGGCAGGTGAGTCACAATAAGTGGAACCTGATACTATCTTTCAGAGGCATCAAAAAGGCTAGAAATTTAAACAGGAAAGATGGATCTTCTCCAGGGAGCACATCAAGAGCCACCCCACGATCCTCAGAGCCATGCAGCCTCAAGTAGTGGTGACACGTGGTGGGCAGCACCACGCACTGCTTCATCTTCCTGAATCCATGGATCCTTAAAGAGTCTAAGGGATGCTCCAGACACTCTCCCTAAAAGGTGCACACAAGGGCCCAGACGCAGACTTCCATGTACAGTTTCATCGAGCTCACGAAGTAGAATTCCATGCTTGTACCTTTGCTGGCAGACCATGGGTTCCAGATCAAGAATCCTTTACATGATGACTCAAGTCCTGGCCCTGGGGTCAGGAGATGGGGGTTCCAGCCCTACCTAACTGCATTTACTAGCTGTGCATCTTGGGGACATCACTTAAACCATGTGCTTCGGTCACCTCAACTGTAGAGTGGGATGGCAATGTGTATTTCAAGGATTTTTGTAAAGCTCAATGAGAAAATACACTTGATAGCACACTATTCATATGCAAATAAATGCAAAAATGATGGCTGAATATATGACTGAAATTTGCATGCAGGTCCTAAGTAGGCATCAGCTGCAGCTGATGGACTGTAGACAAACGGTCACTATTAGCCACCGGCCATCACATTCGTAAGTAACCAAACGGAGACAAAGATAATACCTGGAAGATCCAGAGTCCAGGGCCCACCCTAGCAGCTTGCCCGATTCCGCTGGGATGGCTGTGAAGGGCAGGAAGGAAAGGTGAGTAGGGCCCTGCCGTCCTTTCAGCCAGCTCTTGGCTGTGAGGGTGAAAAGAAACGACACCATCGTAAGAGGTGGACCAACAAGAAAGATTACAAAGACAAAGACAGCCTAATTTTGCAAAAAAACAGAGAAAAGGGGCTAAGTCCGTAGAGTTGGGGTATTTTGTAGAGGTTTTTGCACAGTAGCAGCCAGACATGCAGTCAGAATCCCTGAGATCTTTGCTCTGTCTCCTGCAGACACCTTCTTTCACCTCCAATTTGTTGCCTCACATTTTTGCTTTATTTTACATTTCTTCTTCAGGAAGCCAGAGCCTACTGCTTACTCCATGTTCTCATGCTGCCTAATGCCATTAATTCCAGCCATGACTTTTTTTTTTTTTTGACCGGTAAGGGGATGGTAACCCTCAGCACGGTGTTGTCTGCACCACGCTCAGCCAGTGAGCACAGCGGCCATCCCTGTGTAGGATCCGAACCCGCTTCCTCAGCGCTACCAGTGCTGCACTTTCCCGGGTGAGCCACAGGGCCGGCCCCAGCCATGACTTTTGCTGACATGTATGTTGATTGTTTTGATATCCCCAGCCTCCCAAATTAAAACGTCCTGTTCTTGAGTGTGGAAACTGTGTCCAGTCTTTCATACATGCCCCCCAGCCACATGTCCAGTGGCGGCGGCAGCCTGTCTCCATCCACAGCTGGTACCCATGGGGTCTTTATGTCCAAATGTCCTCATCTATCCTTATGTAAGAAGCTACTCCAGTACAACTGGCTGCTCCCACCTCGAAAAGCTTGAGACTCGAATCACACTGAAGTCATAAGAGACCAGCCCCAGAAAAACAAGCTTCATGTAGCCATGAAGAGCTCAGAGCCACATATAGTCATTTGTGTGTTCCCAATAGGTCACTAAAGGGTAAAGAAGAAACCAAATTGGTAAAACCAAGGTGGCGTGAGGAAGCCACCTGGTCAACTTGTAACCCTAGGGGGCTGCTTTGACTACTCATACCCACAAAACAGCCCTCTGGTGGGACGGCCTCAGAGCGGGCTGGCTCCTTGCTGCTTCCCGCCTTTCTCCCGGCAAGCCTGCCTGAGAGCAGCACGTCCTTGTATCCTCCGCCCTGGAAAACCTGCCCTTTGTTTGCACCTCCCTTTTGATGTTTTTCTGTCTCTGCATCATATCATAACCGGGGACCATCACCCTTTTCTTCTATCCTCCCCCTTTCTCCCCAACACAATTCTACCTCCACCAATTCACAGCATGATGCTTCCCCAGAGATGAGAGAAAGCAGAGAAAGATGGTCTGTGGACACCTCCATCTGCTTAAAAGAATGTCCTGGGGACACACTGCCTCTCTATCCCAGCACCAACCACGTGACTGGTAGCTGTCACCTCTGTCCCTGGATATGCCCATCAGGCCAGTGCTGACATCCTGAGCATCAGTGGCACAAGCAAGGAGGTCACGATGCCCAGACCATCAGACCCGGCGTTTGGAAGTCACGATGGATGGAGAGAGTTAACAGGCCTTGTAGATTAGGTGAAGGTGAAGCATGGACAGAAAAAGTTGACAGTTCGAAGAGGTCTGTGGAATCAAGGCTTCTCCACATTTATATAAAAAGTGCACATCAACAGACAGCAACCCAATTTAATCTAATTTGTTGTCAGACGAGATAAGCAGCTTGATAGACAGGGAGCATCACATACACTCCATGTCTGTACACCCGCATATGCCATTCAAACCACCTCATCCCCACCATTCCACTGAAACTGCCATCACCAGGGCCACTCATGGTCTCCTCATTAAATAGGTCATATTAATGAAGTACTTACTATAGTTTTTTCTCAAACTGTGGCCTATAGACGCTTCACATGAGAATAACCTGGGTGCTTGTTAAAAACAAAGATTTCTGGGCCGGCCCGGTGGCGCACTGCTACAGTGCACCACTTGGGAGCGCGGTGGCGCTCCCGCCGAGGGTTCAGATCCCACATACAGACTGGTTCCTGCTCCCTGGCTGAGCGAGGTGTGGGCGCAACACCGAGGGTTGCGATCCCGTTGCCGGTCCCGGTCCGGTACGGGCGTGACACTGAGGGTTGCGATCCGTTGCCGGACACAAAAAAGACAAAAAAAGGAAAAAGAAAAAAAAAAACAAAAAACGAAGATTTCTGACTCATGGGCCTGGGGAGTGGGAAATATATATATATATATATATATCAACTCAGAATTCTGAATGCAGAAAAAATATCCTTTTAAAATGAAAGCAGAGTAAAAACATTTTCAGGCAAACAAAAACAGAAATATCATGAAGAAGAGACACATTCTTAAAGAATGCCAAGGGGAGTTCTTCAGGCTGAAGGGAAACAACATCAGATGATAAACTCGGTCTCTGGGAAGAATGAACATCACTGGAAATGGTAAATATATGGATAAATACAAAAAACTGAGTTTTTTCTTTTCTTCTATTAATTTTATTAGAAGGCATGTGACTCATGCAAAAAATAAAACAATATATTGTGGGTTTCTAAAATATGTAGATGTAATATGTATAACAACAGCACAAAGAATCGGGGGTCGGTTAATGAAACTATATGTTTCAAGTTTCCTATATTTTACATTTCATGTGAGGTAGTACAAGAATAACTCTAGATAAATTGTAAAAAGTTGAAGATGCTGATTTTAATTCCCAGAGCAGTGGTTCTCAAAGGGTGGTTCCCAACAGCAACATCTGCGTCTCCTAGGAATTTGTTAGAAATGCACATTTTAGGGTCCCATCCGAGACCTACTGAATCAGAAATTCTGTGGGTGAAGCCCAGCAATATGTGTTTTAACAAGCCCTCCAGATGATTCTGATGCACATAAAGAGAACCACTTCCCTAGAGCAATGTGTTAAAACCTAGTGCAAAAAGATACTGCTAAAAAGCCAATAGAATAAAAAATTAAGTTGAAACACTCAAAAATATTCAGTCAATTCCCAAGAAGTCAATAAAGGAGAACAAAGAAAGAGAGGAAGAGAAACAGAAAATAATAATCAAAATGGCATGACTAAATCTAATTATATCAATAATTTCATTAAGTGTAAATGGACTAAAATCTTTAATTAAAGGCAAAGATTTGAAGACTGGAAGAAAAAACAGCAAGACTCAAATATATTCTGTTTACAAAAGACTTAGTTGAAATAAAAAGGTATAAATAGATTGAAAGTAAAAGGATGAAGAAAGAATGCCACGAAAAGACTAATTATGTGAAAGCAAGAGTGACTATGTTAGGGCCGGCCCAGTGGCGCACTGCTACAGTGCGCTGCTGGGGAGTGTGGTGGCGCTCCCGCCGAGGGTTCG
>NW_007726576.1:45480-47505 GCF_000696425.1 Galeopterus variegatus
TGAGGGTTGCGATCCGTTGCCGGACACAAAAAAAGACAAAAAGGAAAAAAAAAAAAAGAGTGACTATGTTAGTATAAGACAAATGAGACTTGAAGATGAGGAATCTAACAGAGATAAAGAGAAATATTTCATAAAAATGGAAAGGTCAATATGCCACAAATATTTAACAATTATATGTGTGTTTGTGCCTAATAATAGAGCTTGAAAATACATGAAGCAAAAACAAATAGAATTAAAAGAAAAATAGACAAAGCCATAATTATGATTAGATAGTGACACCCCTCTCTCATTAACTGACAGAGCAACTTGACACAAAAATCAATAAGGAAATGGAAGATCTGAATGACACCGTCAACCTCCTTGACCTAACTGACATTCACAGAACACAACAACCGTAAAATGCACATTATTTTTAAGAGCTATTCACCAACATAGACCATATGTTGGGCCTTAAGACAATTCAATAAATTTCAAAAGATACTCTTACAGAGTATGTTCTCTGATCAAAATGGAATTAAATTAGAAATCATTTACCAATAAGATATGCAGAAAAGCCTCAAGTATGTGTAAATTAAACAATAGGCAATTAATTCGTAGGTCAACGAAGACATTACCAAGTAAATTAGAAAATATTTCTAACCCGATAGTGAAGATACAAAATCAAAATCGTGGGATGCAAATAAAACAGCGCTTAGATAGAGTTCAAAATTTATATTTGTATATATTTCTTATATACTAAGGAAGATTACTTAAAAATCAAACACACACCCCATGCCCCTCACTCCCAGCACATCACCACCACAATCACAACCTCCTGGACCAGTCTTCAGAATTGGAAATACCCAGCAGAGTTCTCTGCTTCAAAATAGCTCCTTCACAGCTTTCAGAATAAATGAAAATGTTACCAGAGAGTCATTTCAGTTTAAACACCCAAAAGAAGCAGCATCTTGAGCTTTTATGTCCTTATTTCTTAAAAGAAATGAGTCAACAGCAGCCAAAGTAAGACCTAGTGGCAATGGAACACAACTTAACTGTCTGTGAAAAAAACAAAGATACAAATGAGGAGGAACAAACATCAAAGATGGGATTGATGTGAGAGGAGAGGGTCTGGTGGGCCTGATAGTCAGTCTCAACCCACCCCATCCTCTGAACAGGTTCTTGACTCCACCACAGGAAAGAATTCAAGAGCAGAGTCACAGTAGAAAGTGAGATCAGGTTAATAGGACAAGTAAGACATCACAGAGACAGTGCGGACTGGCTCCAGAGACTGAGCAGGGCCCACAAGTTTCACACAAAAGTAAGAAGTACACACTTAAAGCTTAGTACTGAGTGCAGCCTGGCTCAAGGGAGGGAGTAGCCACCCACTGAAAGTAAGCTTAACACAAACGTAAAGCATACACACCGCAGCCGGAGAAGTATGGCTTGGCCCCAGGAAAGTGAGTAACAACCCTGCCTTCTGCTGGGATTTGGCTTTTACATTTCGCTATCCAGTAAATCGTCATGCTATCTAATGAATATTCAATTAAGGGGGTGGTTCCCTGTTATGTAACATAGTCTTGCACCATGCTCAGTTGGTCTCTGATTGGAGCATGTTCATTGGTCAAATTCTATCACATGCAGCAGATGTATTAAAGAATACTTTGTGCTCTTTAGCACCTCTAATGGAAAGTCATTCAAAGGACAGACTCCCTTCCCCTGAGCATGTTGGGTCACTGGGGTCCTATAAGCCTATATAAACTCCCCTTTACTGAGTACCCTCAGCTATAGGGTTATGTAATCCGTTTGTACTGAGCATGCCCAGCCACTGGATTTGCATAAGCCAGCCCCTTGTGGTCTCAATTTCCCCATGTCCATGTGGAAAATAGGTCTAACAAGCAACAGTAATTTTTCTCTAAGGGAGGGTCTAGAGGAGGGGCCTGAGACCTGGAGGAGTGGCTTGAAACGCAGAGGGAAGTCCTGTAATCCCAGCCCATGGAAACCAAGCACCTCCTAGCTCGGGACAGCAGAGGAGGAGGGAACATGAAT
>NW_007726576.1:47745-61598 GCF_000696425.1 Galeopterus variegatus
GGTCTAGAGGAGGGGCCTGAGACCTGGAGGAGTGGCTTGAAACGCAGAGGGAAGTCCTGTAATCCCAGCCCATGGAAACCAAGCACCTCCTAGCTCGGGACAGCAGAGGAGGAGGGAACATGAATGATCAACTTCAGATGTGTGCTGGTGTCATCTACGTGGAAGTATAAAAACAGTCACATCCTACGTAGGGAAGATAAGCTCCAAACTCAGACAGAAGGTCCGAGCTGGGGCAAAAAGCCTTGATTTTTCTGTCAGTTGATAATAAATTCCACAATATTTGTAAACAAAAGGCAATGTGTGACTTTCATTCTAATACTAGTAATGCCAAATGATAAATCTAAAAAACTGTCTCTAAGGACAGATGAATAGGGGAGGATCTCAGACTGCTGCGAAAAAGACAAGCACGATGCTGTGTCGCGCAAATCGAACAGCACCCAGCCGGTGCGCAAAGCCAGTGCGGTGGCCCTTCCCTCCTTCGGTCCCCGGCTGACGACACACTCCTAGGGAACAGTGCACAGTTTCGGGACTCTGCTTAAGAAGGATGTGGTCACAGGAAACCAGGCTTTTGCACGACCTGCCACAGCCACCCAGAAACTCCCGGAAGTCCCCTGAAGGCTGCGACTCAGAACTAGCAGCCGCTGCAGGTGCCGGCCCCGCAGCCCCCAGCCTGCCCCGCAGTCTAGGCCGCCTGGCTGCTGTCATGCCTCTGCTCAGACGGAGTGAGTGACGGCGACAGGCTGGTCAGGCGATGAGCGACCTGCCTCCCACGCGCAGGGGTGAGCCAGCTCGCAGGGCTGCGGTCGGCACGTGGCTCGGAGCGTCCCCAGCGGGACCCGGTGCGGCAGGTCCGCCGACCCAGCCTCCGGCGCCGTCCTGCTGAGAAGAGCGGGCGACGAGAGGCTGGCCACTGTGCCTGCGCTGATGTGCGACGACGGCGTCCCTGCGTGCGCGGGACACCGCCTGACACCCTCTTACAGAGACGAGCTGTGCTCAGGCACTGCTCAGGGGACGTCCCCGAACGGGGCAAACGCAAACAGGGCCCGCGTCCCCGCCCGGGGGCTACATGGGAGCGAGGTCGGGGAAGCAGTGACAAGCGTCTCTGCGACGTCCTGAGGGGACACTCGGGAGCTGGGGCGTGTGCCCTCCACCCTAACTCAAACCAGTGTTGGGCGGTAAAGTTAGAACATCCATTATCCTAAATGAAACCATTTTCCTTCCAAACATCTCGAGGACCTTCGTGTGCCTGCGACATTGCTGAGCCCTGAAAAAAGGCGGGCATCATCCAGGTCTCGCCGGGGATGTGGCCAGAGAATTAACCAAAGCTTTCCCCTTGCCCCTTGAAACGGATGAAGGTGCAATACGGACCGTGTCGCTAGGCAGCGTCACTGCTGGGAGAGGCACCCGGCTGGTGCGCTGCGTCTGGACGAACAGCCGGTGGGAAGCCTCCCTCGGCCTCCCTCGTCCCACACGCCCCTTCCAGGGACCCCACCAGCTGCCCCCACGGCTCCTGTGAGGACCGGGGCTTGGGAGTCAGGGCAGCCCCACACCTGCCATGGTCGACCTCATCTCTGCACAGAGCCAGCTCCTCGTGGCCAGCAGACCTGCAGCCTCCGTCAGAAGGAAGGCCTGACACTGCCCCGCCCGAGCGGGCGATGCCCAGGCCACCCACCAGGCCTGCCAGCCTGCCTGTTTATGTGGCGCTCACAAGACGCCCTGCTGGGTTTCAGGGAAATGCCGCCTATCTTGAGGCACTGAATTGTCCAGCTTATATCAAACAGACGCTTACAGACGACAACTTCTGGCCATCAACCCAGTGGTGTTCTCTAAGTCATCCACCCATTAAAAACCAAAGGTAACTGCCCAGTAAGCACAGGCCAACTCAGCAGCCGAGCTCTCGAGTAGCTCACGTAGGTGGCTGGGCCTGCATGTGCGGACGGTGGAATATTCCGTGGGATCCTGCTGAAGACTCGACCTGTGCTGGGAGCTCCGGTGAATACCCGGACGTTTAGAGCTGGCTCTTATTGGAAGTTCAACGTTCAAACCGTGCAGAGGCGGAGTATGAAACGTGTCTCAGGTGTGTCAAACCTCGTCTCACTCAGCTCGGAGGTGCGGAGTCGAGTTGCTCGTGCCCTCGGCCGACGCCTCCCTCCACCGAGGCTGCCCCCAGCGACGCGCGGGGTCAGGAGGTCCCAGCCCGTCCCGCCCGGCAGGTCCCCCTCTCCCGGGTCTGGTGCCGCGGCTAGTAAAAAGCTGTCACATGAGGACGAAGGGACCGCCCTGACGGACCTCTGTGAAGGAAAACAATGTCTACCTCATCTACTTCTAGGCATTGTTTTCAAACGAGCCGATGTGTGTGAAAGCTGGAGCGCTGGACAATTAATTAACAGCGCCACGGTCCCGACGCCTCCTCCTTTCATGTGAGGTGAGAAACGCCCTCCCGAGCCTGGGGCCAGACGAGCCACCCGCACCTCTGCAGCAGGGAAGGGGCGAGGGCTCACTCCTCGCCACAGGGCTGCCCCGGGGACCTGGGTTCAATGAAAACCATCTTTTGCCTTTGTGTCATTTTTGCTCCCAGAAAGGAGCTTGTGTGGGTCCCCTTTTCAACTGCACATTCCTGAGTCCACGTATAGTAGCTCTGCAGAGCTTAACCCCGGTCACTCTGCACAGGTTTACAACATATTTCAGTGTCACTTCTTACACCATACTAGATTACACGGACTTAGGTGTTAGTAATTGTAGGATATTAATTTTTAATTACATGCAAAAACATGTACAGCAATCTCACACCCATAGAGTTGCAACTTTGCAGTGATGATGTAATAAAAGAAGAGTCTTCTTTACAATCATTAATTGGATTAGGAAGTGAGTGCTTATTAATTTAATAAACATTTACTGAAAATCTGCTGCATACAAGGTACTTTACTGAGTGCTGAGTGCTGGTGCTGGGCACGGAGACATAGAGGCCTGGTGTGTTGTGGGCACAGCAGGAGCTGGTCTGCAGGGAGGGGATGCTGAGAGGCGCGGAAGTTGTTCTGTTGCCAGCAAGGAGGCACTCGGGATGTAAGCAGTGCCGGGAGGTGGTCAAGGCACCTTCAGAAACCCCAGCAACAGTGAGGGAAAGAGGCAGATGCCAGAGCCAGCACCAGCTCCATCAAGTTCCTCCAGACTGCATCCTCCTGCCACCCAAAGCCCTCCTTTTGGCTTCAAGTTCAGTATCACAGCCTCGGGACACTTGCCCTGCACCCTGCAGGTGGGTTCACTTGCCCTCATCGACTTTCAGGGTGCTCGACCCACCCTTTCGTAATCCTTGACATACTTGCGGTTGTTTAATGTTCCTCCTGCCTGCCGGGTCCCCTGGCAGGGCCATGACAGCAGAGACAAACGAGGTCACCTGTGTCTCCAGGGCCTCACACACTTGTGGACATCTAACAAGTGACTGTTGAGGGAGTGAAATGAATGAGAAAGGGGACAGGGCCTAATTAAGTCATCAAAAAGACGGAACAGAGACACAGAGAAACCAGAAGAAAGACAACGTGGTGGCTGATGGAGGGCAGGAAGGCAATGCGGGGACAGGAGGTTTCCAGCCCCGTCGGAGGCTGCTGCACCCCCACCTGAGACGGAGGACTTGGAAGGAAGGGGGCCTGGGACAACTTTCCAACAACTCTTCTTACATATTTACTGATCACCATGCTTTTCCTTTCTCCCCTCCTTCCTGTCCTTTCTACGTAATAAGATGTAGTATTATAAATAATAATGTTTCCCCCGCCTTCCTGTTTCCTAGATCTAGTGGAAAATTAGCAGACAGGGATGGACAAATAAAATCAAACTTCACTATTCATTTGTTATGGGATACTCTTTGCCCTGTTCAAGCAGGCAAGTGATGGCTTCAGAGTTTGTGATGACCTGCCAGATGGGCCATTATAGTTTGGTGCCACCCGAACATAAGGGCATTAGTTTTGGGATGATTGACACTAAGCTGCTTTTCTGACACCAGCGAGGACAGCACCAGGTCAAAGATCATCCATGTCATCAGCTTTAAGACGGTTGTTGATCCTGCCAGAATCTGGAGGAAGAGATTCTGCAGCCAGTTCTTCTCTTAGCTGAGCCAAGTTTTTAGTGAAAGATTCAGAAAAGCAGTGGGACACAATCTTGTTTCATCAGTTAAGATAGAGGATTCCATCTACCTGGATTATTTTAGCTGTGGAGCTTTGATACAGGAGCCTAAGAAGATAAAACGGCTTAGGCATTGGGTCAAAGTCTTACAACTGGGCCCAGACAGGTCCAATCTACTCAACCAAAGGCCGAAGTTAGATCAGATTCTGTAAGTAACCTGTCTTAGCACTCTGCTCTTTGTTTGAATGAAGGTATAACTGGTAGATGAAAAACTGTCTCCAGATCCAATTTGCTCCTCATGAAAAATTTTGAGAAACCCCATCCTGCAGGTGTGGGGTAGGAAACTGACAGAGCTCTAAATAAGCTGCCTCGGGGTCTGTTCGCCTTCTATTCTTGGTTGATTTGCTATAAAAATATAAAGCCCTTAAACCTTCTCGCAAGGCAGAACATGGACATTGTAAATGACTAACCCTGTTTGCGGAGGCCAGAGCAGCCTTTGACTAAAAGACAGGGCGAGAGGAGGCAGAGTAGAGAAGGGTGACTGCGTGATGACACGTTCTGAAAGTCAAGTGGGCTGTAGCTGCATGTTCTCCAGCGGGGCCAGCCTCAGCATTACCCACTCACCCATGCATTCATTCATTCAACGAACGTGCTAGGCACTGTGCTATACCTGGGACACAGTGACTGTTCAACTATTTAATGAATTGAAAAGAAAATTAATACAGGAAACAATGGAATAGAGAACACACTTATTAAGAGAATAAAATGTTTAAGCGTTTTATTGTTTTGTTTGTATGTAATGGCTATTAGTTACAGAAAACTCTTCTATTAATTAACGTAAGCCATTAAGCTAAAGAACCAAAGGGCTTGTTAAAAAATTAATAGACTTTACTTTTTAGAGCACTTTAAAGTTTACAGAAAAATTGAGCCGAAAGTTTAGAATTTGCATATACCCTCTCCCCCATACTCACAGTTTCCCTTATTATTAACATCTTGCATTAGTGTGGTGTATTTGATATAACTGGTGAACCAATATCGATACATTATTATTCACTAAATTCCATAGTTTGCGTTAGGGTTTCCTCTTTGTGTTGTACATGTCTACGGGTTTTGACAAACATGACATGTATCCACCATCACAGTATCATTTGGAGTAGTTTCACTGCCCTAAAAACCCCTTGTGTTCCACCTGTTCATCCCTCCCGCCCCCCAACCCCTGTAATCAATATGTTTCTACTGTCTGCATAGTGTCACACGTTCCAGAATGTCACACAGTTGGAATCGCAGGGCATGCAGCCTTTTCAGACCAGCTTCCCTCACTGAGCAGTGTGCACGGCAGGTTCCTCCGTGTCTTACCATGGTCTGAGAGCTCATTTCTTTCAGTCCACTGTCTGGATGCACCACAGTTTGTCTATCTGTCCGCCTACTGAAGGACATGCTGGTTGCTTCCAAATTTTGTCAATTACGAATAAAACCGCTATAAACATTTGTACGGGTTTTTGTGTGAACATAGTTTTCAACTCATCTGGGCAAATACTGAGAAGTTTGATTGATGAATCTTATGGTAACTATGTTCAACTTTGCAAGAAACTGCTACACCCCCTTCCACGGTGGCTGCGCCATTCCGCGTCCCCAACCGCAGTGCACGAGATCTCCTGTTGCTCCCCGTCCTCAGCACTGGCTGCTGTCAGGGTTCGGGATTTTGGCCATTCTAACAGCTGGGTAGTGGCGTCTTCTTGCTGTTTTAATTTGCGTCTCCCTGATGACATATGATCGAAGCCTCTCTTCATGTGGTTGCTAGCCATCTGAATATCTTCTTTGGTGGTATCCGTTAAGGTGTGGCCCATTTTTTAATTGGGTTGTTTGTTTTCTTATTGTTGAGTTTTAACAGTCCTTTGTATATTTTAAACACCAGTCCTTTATTAAATATATGATTTACAACTATTTTCTCCCAATCTGTGGCTTGTCTTCTCATTCTCTTAACAGTATCTTTCACAGAGAAGTTTTAATTTTAATGAAATCCAACTGGACAATTTCTTCTTTCATGGATCATGCCTTTGGTGTTGTATCTAAAAAAGTCATTGCCAAACCCAAGGTCACCTAGATTATCTCCTATATTATCTTCTAGAAGACTTAGATTTTTGCATTTTGAGTTAATTTTTGTAAAAGGCGTAAAGTCTGTGTCTAGATTCTTTTTTTTTTTTTTGCGTATGGATGTCTAGTTGTGCCAGCACCATTTATTGAAAACTATCCTTTTTCCACTGAATTGCCTTTGCCCCTAAAATCCAAATCTTCAAACTGACAGATAATGCAGTTTCAAGTTAGCCAAATCTAAAAGAACCAAGAAAAAAAGAGAGAGGAATATTCTGAAAAATATGTTTCAAAAAGCGAAGACAAAAGAAACCGTGGGACAGCTTTGAACACCAAGGCTTGGATTGCAAACTGCTCCCAAGGATTCTTCCCCACTGCAGCCCAGCTTCTCCTCGGCTGAGCCCTCCACGGTCCTTGGGACATTGTACCATTTCCCTGCTACATCTTCACATGCAAACAGACACCTGGGCACACCTGAGAGCAGGAGGCTGAAGCAGTCCAGCAAGGTGGTGCCAAGGAGCTGGGTACTGATTGACGGGGTGGGGAGCCAAGGAACAGAGGGCCCCCAGACCAGGACACAACACCATCCAGGCTGACACGAGACACTGTTTCCCCACCCTCACACTGAAGTGACACCATCAAATTACAACCTGGCAAGACAGGAGAGGAAGGGTCAAGGGATAGGACACGTGACAGGAATGGGATGTCAGCCCCTGAAGTGTTGTGCTGAGTGTGGAATGCCACACAGGAGTAGAGTGGGGCAAAGATGGAGACTCCATTACATTCCAGACACGGGGCCTGGTCTCTCAGAGACAGGGTCCATTTAAGATCCCACTAAGTCTGTGAGGCACTTGAGCACCCCCACTGTAGCAAGGACGACACTGAAGAAAGAGGAGTAGGAGAATAAAATACAGAAGGAGAAAGGAAAGAAAGGGACAGGGGGCACCTGCTACAGTAATAGGTACTGTCAGAAACTTGCCGGGGTCCTCACCGAACCTTCACAGGTTCTTAGGGTGGCAAGCCCACTTGTTCTGGATCCGCCATTGACAAGAGGTGACCCGCTACTGTACAGCCTTAATCCCACCTGCAAAGGCAGAGCCCTCACAGCCTAATCACTTCTTAAAAGTCCCACCTCTTTAATACTGTTACACGGCAATTAAATCTGGACATGAGTTTTGGAGGGGACATTCCAACCATAGCAGGGAGTCACATCACAGCAGCTCGTGATGAATGCAGATTTCCCAAAATCACTAGATTCCTGTCCCACCTACTACTGTCTGCTCCCTGGTCCTAGCTGGTCTCTACTCCTCCCCCTCACCGACAACCCTCCCACTTTGGCCCCACCTGAGGGCCATGTCCCTCCACTCCCCAGCACAGCCTCCACTCCAGCCAGGCCAGCCATCTCCTGGCTGTCACAAACACAACACGTTCATCCTGGCAGCCACATGCTGGCCCCCAGACTCTCCAAGCTGCCCTCTCCCCTCTGCCCAGGCTGTGAAGCTTTTCCCAAAACTTTCTATCCCCATTGAGGTCTCCCTCTCCTGATCCCCTGCACAACAGAATTTGGCTTTTGTATGTCTTATATGTCTTACGTTGTGAAACAAATTCTGTGTGATACTATCATACAATATAATATATCCCTCTGTGGCCAGAACTAAGAGGGGTATAGTAAGTCTTCTCAATATGTAGATTTAAGGTCATGAAAATGTCAACCAGAATCAGTACTGACCTACTACAGAAACATCCCAATCTAAGAAATTACTGGTAAATTACTAAAGAAACCCTGGAAATACTAAAGTTTATTCAAAAACAAATAGCAAATAAAAGAAGAAAAATAGTTTTGGATATATGTATTAGCAGAAAAAAAGTTTCAGGCCAACCAGGTGTATTTCGATTTGAGCGTGAGAAGTGAAGGCATGTTTAGATGAGAGCCGTGCTCTGCATGAAGTCTAGAAGGCATGAAGTCAAAGACCAGGGATCCATCACTTCCTTGGGAAGTGATGCTGTTTCTGAATGATAGACACTTTACAAGAAAGTCAATTTAGCAGGCCACCACTGTTTGATGGAAATACCCCTTTAAAGTATTCACCTTTTCTGATTCTAACTCGAGGATCAGCAGAAGCTGTGTGCAGGAGTGGACAGGCTTTCCAGGTGGGAGATGCTGGGCCAGGTGCCTCTCCAACAGGAAATGGTTACATTGGCATTGTGGTTCAAGGTCCAATCTCTTCTAGGTTTGATGACTTTGCAGCATTGCTTCTGGGCCCACGGAGCAAAGGACCAGAATACCGCATTCTCCGTACTCACTGAGTGCACTTGTAACCCCTGGGTGGATGGGAGCAAATCCATATTTGACAGCCCCTTTCCCTACAGCGGCATGTGTCACCCCTCCCCACTAGATCCTAGCCATGAGGGTCGGCACACTGCCCCGTCCTTCCTCTGCAGCTTCCACTCTCCCGAGTACAGGCACCTGACTGATCATAGCCATCTTGGAGCGACTCTTCTCGTCGTACTTTCACCTACCAGACTCTCCTCCTAATGCTTGCAATTAATCCACTCAACAAATAATTTTTCCCCACATTTAAAAAAATCAATAATAATTCCTTAATATAACCAGACATTAAACATGTTTAAATCTCTCCAATTCTCTCCCTCCCTCTTTCTCTCTTAAATTGATTTGTTTACATCAGGGTCCAAACAAGGTCTGCTTCTTGTATTGATTGCTTTGTCAGCTGTCTCTTAAGTTTCTTTTAATCTATAGGTTCCCCCTTTGTCTAATGTCTCCCCTTTACCCCATAACGTTTCCCAAGGTCTGGATTTTCTGGCTCCATTCCGATAGTGTCATTTAACATGTTCCACCATCCCCTGCATTTCCTGGTGATTGGTTGCTGGATCCCGAGGCTTGGACTCGTTCGGGTTAGAGTTGCCTTCAGCGGTGTATGTTCTCACCACAGGAGGTCCATTTTGTCTGATCATCTCCCTGTGACGTAAGCAGACGTTGATGATCATTTGCTAGATCCATGGTTTCAATAGGAGTTTGCCAAATACCATATTCTAATTATTTTATTCCCTCTTTATTTACCAGCTGGGATACTTCACTAAACAGAAATGTTCCCTCCTCAGCCATTTATGATTACCCTGAGGAACACTTCATATAGAAAAGACAGGAAAAATGCTTGACTCTTCCCTTCTACCTACTAGTTTTAGAAAAATGAATTGTTTCCCTATCATCTTCCAAGAGATTGAGAGTTTGTTTGCTTTTATTTCATTGTCATTATGATTTTTCGTAGTGGTAAGACAAGATTCTTTCTCTTTCTTACTTGCATTTTTGTTCTGCCAGTGGATTTTGTTCTTTCTTGTGTGTTTGTGGTCATGATTATCATTTTTCAGATTCCAGATGGAGGGCTTCCCTGAGGAGTTCTTGTAGGGCTGGTCGTGTGGTGGTGAACTCCTGCAGTTTTTTTTGATTGTCAGGAAAATACACTATTTCTCCCTCATTTCTGAAAGATAGCCTTGCTGGGTATAGTATTCTTGGCTGGCAGTTTTTTTCTTTTAGTATTTTGAATATATCATCCCATTTTCTTCTGGCCTATAGAGTTTCTGTTGAAAACTCTGCTGTTAGTCTGACAGGGAATCCCTTATAGGTGACTTGACACTTTTCTCTCGCTTCTTTTAGGATTCTCTCTTTGTCTATTAGTTTTGTCAGTTTGACTTTAACGTGCCTTTGGGAGTATCTTTTTGGTTTGAATATGTTTGGGGATCTTTGAGCCTCCTGGATCTGAAGGTCCATGTCTCTCCCTATACCTGGGAAATTTTCCATTATTTCATTGAATAAGTTTTCCATGCCTTTCTCTTTCTCCTTCCCTCCTGGAACACCCATGATTTGAATGTTTGTGTGCTTAAGATTATCTGCTAGCTCTCTTAGATTTTCTTCATTTAAAAAATTCTTTTTTCCTTTTTTTTTTTTTTTTTTTTGTCCACCTGGGTTATTTTGATAAGACTATTTTGAAGATCAGAAATTCTTTCTTCTTGTTGTTCTAGCCTGCTGCTTAAGCTCTCAGTTGTGTTTTTTATTTCATTGAGTGAGTATTTCAGTTCCATGAGTTCTGCTACATTCTTTTTAAAGGTATTAATCTCTTTGTAAATTTCCTCCTTCGTATCCTGGATTTTTTTTTCTCATTTCATTATGCTGTCTAACTGAGTCTTCTTGTATATCTCAGCAAATTTCCTTATGATTGCTGCTTGGACTTCCTTTTCAGTCATTTCAAGTTTTCCTGCTCTACAGGGTCTGGTACTTGAGAATTACTGTATTCCTTTGGTGGTATCATATTTTCTTGGATTTTCATATTTCTCTACGTTGACGTCTGGTCATCTGGTAGAGCAGTTGCTGCTTCTATTACTCTGGAGTGGGCTTTGAGGAGAGAGACACCCTCTTCTTTTTCTGGTCTCCACTGGTGACTCTCCTTGTATCAATGCATTCGAGTATCTGGGGGGCCACCTGTATGGTTGCTGTGGCTACTGCTGTGCTTGCAAGCTGCTTTTGTGGCAGCATTGAATGTGGCAGTGGCTGTGGGCCACCCATACAGAAGTGTTTTCAGTGTTCTCCTTGCCTGCTTCTGGGTGGGGGGGTGCTTCCCTCAGCTCCGCCTAGGACCCTGGGCATGCTCCTTGCCTCCTTCCAGGTGGTGGGGACTGCCCTCCAACAAATACTTTTTCAGTGTATTCATTCATTCAACAAATACTTGCCAACCCCCCGGAATATGGTATGTCAAGCTGGCACTAGTGCTTGCACAGAGCTTCAAGGTGCTTGACAATGCCAGTCATTGCTCCTGCCTGCCAAGAGCCACAGTTAAGTGTGAAGACAGACGGTGAGCTGCGAGCTCACAGCATCAAGCAGCAAAAGCTCCAATGAAAGGAGCCACAGCTCCTGAGAGAAATGGCAGATTCCAGGGTTGGGGCTGAGAATATACAAGATGAGCCTGGAACTTCTGAGTGCCAAAAAGAAAGCGTCACACACACACACACACAAAATGATGGGTGTGCATCAAAGGGAAACAGAAGCCAAATGAAAGAGCTCACTATGGCTAAAGCAGAAACAATGTGAACAAAATAAAGAAGGTAATATTGGATTATAATCCAAAGCATGAAATAAATATCCATGACTCCATAGTGATATTAACAAATTATTAAATAACTGAATAAATTGGAAGAAGGGATGATTCTCATGTGCATAAGAATGACAGATGATTCTGTAGCTACTTCACCCTCAGGAAGTGGAGCATCACTCCCCACATGTATTAGTCTATTTCTGTTGCTTATAACAAAATACATGGCATTGGGTACTTTTTAAGAAAACAGAATTAATAGCTTACAGTTTCAGAGGCTGGGAAGCCCAAAGTCCAGGGAGCACACATCTGGTGAGGGTCTTCCTTGGTGGTGGCTTTACAACAATGCAGGGGTCTCACAAAGCAGAAAATGGTGGAGCAGAGAGAGAGAGAATCTTATGTGCTCTCCTTTTAAAGCCCTCGGAACCACGCCCCTGACCACCATTATTAATCCATTCACTACTGCACAGTCCTACAGTCTAATCACCTCTACAAGGCCCCACCTTTCAATCATCATAATAGGATTTCCCATCCTCTCAATGCTGTCACAGCGGGGGCCAAGTTTCCAGTACCTGGAACTTTTCGGGACACAATTTAAGCTTCAGTGAGTCTGAGGGAGACGTTCAATCCACAGCATCACCCCTTACGTGTGGGCTGTGCAGAGTGACTTCCTTCCAAAGAGCACATTGGCAGGGGGTCGGGGGGTGGGAGAGTCATCTGATAGTGGAGACACCTGACGGACACTACCTCAGCCAGGTTTCCACACTTAACATCAACAGTGACAAGTCATGTTGATCATAGATGTGCTTTGACATAAGATGATGGAAATGTCTCTTTACTTCTGTGGTCTTCCTCTCAAGACACATAACCCCCGTGAGAAAAACATCAAACCCACTTGAGGGACATTCTACTAATTACAACATAGGCTTTTTTTGTTCAATGAATAGACAAATGTTGGTTTTTATTTCAAAGGTGCACACACTAGCCTCCCTTGCACATGTCCGGGATCATGTCAGTTAAAAGGCAGAGTCCCAGTGCTGTTTCCAGGTTGGACTGCAAAAGCTGAACAATCCCACGTGGCTCCCTCTGGGAGCAGGTGCAAAGGGGCAGAGCCTCTTCTGTTCTTTATCTGAAGCACAAGAGGCCACCCAGAGAAGTTACAGATTTTCAGAAGAGCCTCCCTCCTATTGTCCCTTCAGATCTCCCAATATTGCAGAGGGATGTGTACACTTCATACATTTTGTGTTTATTAAATGTGTGGCCTCAGAATTCACCATTAAGATGCAGAGAGAAGATGTTAATCAAATGAATTTCATGTCGCCGATTACAATCAGGACTATTTATAAACCCTTGTTTTCAGAATGTCTTGATGCTGTTAAGTGGACAGCAGGGCTGTAATCATCTCCTGAATGTTTTTTTTCCATGTCTCCAGTCACCACACTGGATGCCCTAGCGATTGGATATTATTGGCATAAAATGTTTAATTAACTAAATTTTCAGTTTTCAAATGACCTGAAGTCCATAAGTTCTGTATAGTCCACATTTAATTTCTGCCGCAGCAAGACCATCTGGTGAGAAGGGGAAATTTAATGATGGGGTTAAACGTTAAGAAACAAATGACAAAATGAAAAGCCAGCACCAAGGGGGTACTATAGATAATCTGAACGTGAAAGAGGTATTTTTGCACTGTCGTATGGTTCCTTTTGTGGACACCTGAGCAAATCCAACCCATTCTCTATGACTTTGTAGGTGTGAAAATTCTATCCTGTATGGGTCCTAGAACAACTTCCACTGGTCCAGAATGTAAATGCTTAGACGCAGTATTGCATGGAGCCAGCTGCAGGAGTGAGAGCATGGCATGCTTTAGGAAAAGCAAAAGCTATTTCTAGCATTATCTCCTATGCTGGTTCAGCTTTGCCGAGAAACACACAAATGCTCAGGGCGCAGCATCCACTTACTATGTGCAAAGTACTTTACCCAGTACTATAGGAATGCCAAAAAAGAAAAAGAAACCAACAAAAAACCCTTTTAAGGCTTAAACTGTTTATGATCCCCAAAGCAGTTTACAGCATGCTTAGAAAACTGAAGTTATTTTACTGTGCAAACAGACGAGCCCGGCTGGAGCGCTCGCTTGGGAGCGAGCAGGAGACGCAGCTGGGGGTGCGCGTGCGCGAGGTCGGGCCTCGGGGCAGGAGAGGCGCAGCCCGCGGCTGAGGGCAAAGGGCACCGCCAGGCAGCGCGGCCGTCCGGCGAAGGCCCTGAAGAGGTTCCATGACCCTCCACCCTGGGGTCAAGGCCATCCCAGGGCCACCGCAAAGTTTTCTGAACTTGTTTGACTCAGGAGCAACTCTCTGAGCGCCTCATTCTCCTCAAAATCCTTCAGGAGGAAGCCTTCTGTACGTCTTGGCCCGACTTCCACGGCCTCGACGAGACGTCTTAGGAACCCCATTAATCTCGTTTAGGTGGGGTCACTTAATTACCAACCCCTTCTGTGGAGGAGGCAAGCCACGCAGCCGTTGTCCGGTGTGGGGCAGGTTTGAACCC
>NW_007726576.1:62474-67456 GCF_000696425.1 Galeopterus variegatus
CCATCCCGAGGGGAGGAATTGCCTCCGAGAGGGCGAGCGCGGGAGCTCGGCGGCCAGGGTCGCCCCTGTCGGGCGCGGGAGGCCGGGGAACGCGGGGGGACCGGTTGAACCTCGGCCCAGCAGGGTCCCCCTTTGACTGGTACATCAGGATAAGCGCATCACATCGTGTGCACGAGTGGCCGCGTGGAGCCCGCGCCCCTTTCCCCCTTTGCCTTCGCTGTGTTTTGGGTTTTCTCGCTTTTGTGGGTCACCGACGCTTCCCGCTTGGATTTGGGGAGAGGAAAAGCAGGTCAACGGATGGGCGTTTAAGTTCAGCCAAAGCCCGCGACTTGGGAGAACCGACCAGTGTGGGCTGCATGATGTGGCTCCGGGGAACTCGTGAAACGCAGATGACGGCAGTGTGGACAGCAGTAATTAAAAGTACTTGGTGACACATCTTAGTTAAAAGGTGCAGGCACCAGAAGGTACTTCCCGTCGGGTGAAGGAGACTAGCCCCAGATGTCGCCGGGATCCTGTGGCCTGTTGACTGGGCTGGCCTCCCTCCTCGGGGTGAGCGTCCCTGCACACAGCGATGGACGCCTGGAAAGGCTAGGGGGACACCTGGCCCAGTGACCTCAGCGTCCCCAGGTGGAAGCTCACGGTCGTTTAGTGCCTGGCTGAACTTAACAGTGCCCCACAGTTCCTTTCCCTCAAACAGACCATGCCCCATAACCGTTCTCTTGGCCCAGTTCTAACAGAAGCTAACCGGGGTGCTGGAAGAAAATGTCCTGCCCTCTGCAGTTGCCCTAAAATTGCAGGAGGCCGCTCAGCACTGCTCCTGTGGAGCGCTTTGTCTCTGGGTGGATGGGGCAGTCTCCGGGGGTGATTGAACCCTGCCAAGAGGGGGAGGTTGGGAAGAGAGAACACCGGCCTAGCCTGTTACCCGACTGGGGGTGTAAAGGGTGCCCCACTGACATCACCGCAGGGAACAAACCCTGGAAGACGGTAGTCAGACCACCTGTCCCCCTTGTTTTAAAGCAAATTCTGACACAGGTAATGACTTTATTCTCTTTTTCTCTTCTGAATTATAAGAGAGTTAGGAACGAAAGGAACTACAGAAGGTCTGGCTACAGAATTGCAGTAGGGGAAAAGGAACATTCTAGCTTGCATGTTCCCACAATGCATCTTTGATTGAATTTGAATATTCCAGGAGCTCTAAGTAGTTTGTATACATTAGTGAAAATGTTTAATAGAATAAAATTCTGGCAAAATAATTTTCAAGCCAAACTTCTTGTCCACAAGGGCATAACCCTTTCGATGGCTACGTGATCATTTTGCATTTCTGTTTTACTCGCTTGATCCATGAGGGTGGAACCCCCCAGAGGGCCTTCTCCATTTTTATTCCCAGGGTCAGTTTAGTTGAACTTAAAATGTTTGGAAAGGACACAGGTTTGCTCAAATGAACAGACACTGCTAACAAGATCCAGAGATGGGAAGTTGAACTTAATGAAAATTATTTTCTTAGATCTTTAAATTCTTAAATGGAGTAAGAAACATATGTAAATCTATGAGTTCTCCATTTTTATATTAGACTCCACAGACAAAAAAAAATGTCATTTTTATTGAGTTAATTTTGAAGTATATGAATCCTAAATCCATCATTATCACTAGTCGTTACTTTGAAAGGACAGTTGCTGAAGTTGGATGTCATTAAATTTAAAAATCAGCTATTGGTTGTCAACAGACATGTGGGGGAGGAGTTAAAGGAATGTGGCCACAACTACATTTTTCCTCGACAGGTGGCATCGTCGCTGGTATCCAGAAACAGATATTTCAGCAAAGATTTCCATTGGTGGTGTCAGCGTGCACTGCTGCCTTCCAGGCAGTCAGCGGTGCGGGAGGAGAAAGTCTGAAGCCCTGGCAGAGGTTCCCTGCCTCACCCTCCATTGCTGATACGCCAGGAGTCTTAGGAATAAGGTCAGATTTGCTGGTTTTGCTCTGACATTGTTTTCCTTTTATGTATACAGGCTCCTCAGCTACACAGAGCTAACATGGAAATTGTTGGGGGTGTGCTCTGTCCTCAGACCTACTGAATGACTTTGAAAGGGTCGTTCAAAGGGCAACAGAACTGTCTAGAAAAAGAAAAATACTTCCCACCTCTTGGTGTATAATGAGGGCTAACACTGTGGTTTTTAGGACTTCAGTTTTGGTCTGTCATCAGTGAAACTAGAACGGTATTGTTAAACTAGTTGTGATTCAATTTTTAAATAAGTTTTAAAACAATCAAGAAATGACATTACTGTAGTAGAATGCTAATAGGCCTGAGTTACTGGAATTGTAAAAGGAAAAAACAATCGCTCTTCACAGTACTGTGTGTACGCTCAGAAATAAGGTCAGTGGTTTACTTGTTTTTAGAGCTAAATATTTTGGACTGGAGTTTGTGGCTGGAGTTATTCACTAAGATTAGATATACGAGGGTACTTCAAAAAGAACTAAAAGACAATACAAATTTTTCCATGACCTTTTCAAAGACCCCTCATACCACAAAACCAAGTACAGTTTACCTTTTCAAGTTTAAATGTAACCACGTTCTTATAAATTGATGACTACAGACTACAGAAGCTAAGCATATTTTTTCTTTCCTTAAAAGAGAGCCAGAAAGGTGCTAGTTAAAATAACCCTCTCTGATTTATAAAGAAAGAGTTAATATTTTACTTTTTATTTAAAAAGATTCTCCCACTGGCTCCAGCCCTCCTGAAGCATGAAAAGGAGGTACTTTATTTACTTCAGTTGCAAAGGGTTCCAGTGGGTGCAGTTTTTTGGGAAGTAATTTGAAATTAGTGACAGTTTCCCAAAGAGTATTTGGCCTTCAAATCCTCTCTGACTGAAGTGTTTGGGGTTACATGCTTCTGCACGGAGAGGCCAAGGGCTGGGGCTTTCTTTGCCTGCACCCTTTCCTTCGGGCCCCTCTGTCTGTTAACACCGGCCCCAGACAGGTTGGGGCAGGAGGAGCCAGTGGAGCCAAGTGTCCTCGTAAAACTTGCTGAATCTTCCACGTTTGGCCACCTCCCCCCTCCCACAGCTCCTTGAGTGCGGAGGAGTCTCCCAAAGGCAGCTAGTCCTTGCCAGTTTGGGGGCCTCACCGTGGCCTGCCCCCTAGTACTTGAGAGGTGAGCTCTCCTTTCCTGCTCTTGGCCTGCAGAGAATGGTGTGCAGGACAGACACCCAGGGCTTCGGTGGGAAGCTCCTCAGGAATGATGTGGTCTAGGTCCAGTTGAAAGAGATGCTTTCACAGTTGGGCGCGTTGGCTTGGATGCACTGGCTGTCCCGCATGCCACGCAGGGCCAGGGCGAGTTATGGAGAGAGTGGAAGCAGCCCTCCTTTTGGATCTTTTCTGCTGTGATAGATAACACGGCCTTTGTGCCTCTTGCAGGGGATACTTTAAATCAGGTGATTTGCTTCTAGCCTGATTGTCTTGAGTGACAGTAGGCGAGGCACACTTGTATTTGGGTTTAATCTCATTTTTCCGAGTGACCCAGGGGCCTCATTTCCTTTTCTTCCTTTAAAGGCACAGGTAAATTGCTTATTTTTAGTATCAACATCGAAAAGCATTGTGAAATAGATGATTTTCTGTTCAGTTTTGCTACTTTGATACAACAGTCTTCAGAGTGTAGTTTGGGGACCCAGAAAAGCCAAAAGAAACAGAGAAAGCTACCCTGTCTTAACTATCCCTGCTTTTGAAGAGGGATGGCGTTGCAGAGGTCAGGATCCTGCTTCTAGAAAGCTGGGACCAGTATTCTTTTGGAGAAATTGTGACCTTTCGACCTCTTCTATGACTTCAGCCTCATTCGGGCCAAGTGAAGATATCGAAGATGGAACAGGCGGCCACGAGTATGCCGTTCCTCTGACAGCCTCCATGAAGGAGAACGTACAGAGAAAACAGCCGCCTTTCCTCTGGGGGAGTTTACGTTCCATGCACTTTTGAAGCGTTTGAGAAAATGTGGACTTTTTATTTGATAAATAAAAACCTTGCCGATTGGGCATTTAATTGACCAAACTTCAATAGGAGACGTTCTCGGGGACGGACATGCAGATACAGCTGTGAGGGAGGGAGGGGCAGGCTTCTGGCAGCTTAGATTTTAAAGCAACAGAAAGATGGAAGATGTCTCAGATCATCACACACGAGTGGAGTGGCCCAGACTCTGAACACAGTGTCAGCAAAAGAGTAGGGATGTGAAAAAGAAAGAAAAATAAGATACTTGAGCTCTACATACAAAAAAGGGGTGAGCACAATCCTTGGATCAGACAACATAGTTTTAATTCATAACAAATAAAAGGCAGAAGTTCTTATTTTACTTTCCCTACTTTATCAGTGACAAATTATTCTCGATACTATTTGTAGAAACATGAGAGGCGTGGGACTGGAGCCCACCTTCTAGGAAACAGTTCTAGTCTCCATTCCCGGCAGAACTGGATCTCAGACTACTGAGAAATTTGCAGATGGGATCGGAAGTTTTTCCCATGTTCTGTAAACTTAATTGTCTTTTTTGTTGTTGTTAAAGTATTTTCATTTCCAATTATGGTACAATATACATAACATGAAATTTGCCGTCTTAACCACTTTTAAGCGATCGGTAGTAAGTACATTCACGTCGGTGTGCAGCCTTCTCCAGGACTTCTGTCTTCCAGAACGAAACTCTGTGCCCATTAAACAACAGCTCCCCGTTTCCCCTCCCCGAGCCCCCGGCAACCACCGTTCTGCTTTTCATGTCTATGATTGTGACGACTCTAGTACCTCGTGTAAGGGGGAATTACATAATATTTGTCTTTTTGTGACTGATTTATTTCACTTAATGTTCTCAAGGTTCATCCATGTTGTAACATGTGTCAGAACTTCCTCCCTTTTTTGGCCGGCCCGGTGGCGCACTGCTACAGTGCGCCACTTGGGAAGGGCGGCGGGGCTCCCCCCCCGGGGTTAGATCCCCAAAATAAACCCGCCGCCC
>NW_007726576.1:68404-87559 GCF_000696425.1 Galeopterus variegatus
CGAGGGTTGCGATCCCGTTGCCGGTCCCGGTCCGGTACGGGCGCAACACTGAGGGTTGCGATCCGTTGCCGGTCACGAAAAAAAAAGACAAAAAGACCCAAAAAAAAAAAAAAAAAAGAACTTCCTCCCTTTTTTAAGGCTGAATAATATTCTATTTTATATACATACCACATTTTGTTCATCCGTCAGTGGGAACTTGGTTGCTTCCACCTTTGGGCTGTTATGTGTAATCCTCCTATGAACGTGAATGTACAAGTATTTGTTTGAGACCTTGCTGTCAATTCTTTTGGGTATATACCCAGAAGTGGGACTGCTGGATCATATAATTCTATTTTTAATTTTTTGAGGATTTCCATAGGAGATCAGAATATTATTATTCAGAATGAAAGACGGACCCAATGCCTGGAGAAGGACAAATACCCAGATTTTTTTCAAAGTAAGAGAAAGTTTACATATACGGACCGGGGAACTTTCTGTTGAGCTCCCAGCAAAATTTTAAAACAGCATCATCAAATTTGTTTTTAAGACTTCGGTAATAATAACCATGACAATGGCAGTGACTCAGAGTATCTTAGTATCAAATGATATTTGTAGACAACTCTTATACCGTCAGTAAGTTAGCTGTACTTTCATGGTTCATTTAATAACTATACCGTAACATTTTACGTAAGGAACATCAGGATTGCTTGTAAGGAATATCCTTATAAGCAGGATGTCAGTGCCATGCCACAAGGCTGGGTCAAAGAAACTCAGGCTTTGGCTGTGTGGGGAGAATAGAGTGCCTGGCTCCCTGTCCAGAGTGTTGTGCCCATTTCACACTTCAACAAAGACACTGGCCCGATGGGGCACATCTACAGGGGTTCCCCACTTCTCGAGCATTCAGTTATGGAATTCTACCCCACTTTCTTTTTAATTTAAAAATTAATATGCCTCCCTAAACTCTAGGCTAAATTAAACCTTAATTTGATTTTTCACACGTGAGCTGCAATGTGAGATTTTAGCTCAATTTTTTGGATTTAAGAACCCAAATGTTCTTATACTCTGTTTTTAAACATTTCATACTCCGTGGTATTTGAACAAGTTTTAGATTTATAAACATGGAGTCCTTTACTTTTTCTCTGGGCAGTGGAATTGGAATAGAGCAGTTTGCACTAAAATCTTCAGCTGAAGCCAGGAATGTTTCTGCTGGGCCCCTCAGTCCCAGCTCCCGCCTCCTTGAACGCAGAGCCCGGGAGCCTGTGGGAGTCTGAGGCTACTGGTTAGTCAGTGAAGTGCTGATAGTTGACATCGACTTACTGGTTATTCAAAAGGAAAGGATATGGAATCTGTGACAATCCTGGACTCTACTCTTGGTTAACCTGTCGTCAGTGGCTTCACTGATCAGGCACAAGTGTCGGTGCTGACGTGCACCCGCCGAGCCCCCGCCTCCTGCCGTTCTCTTCTTATTAAGACGTTATGTTCTCCCTCCTGCAGAGTCGTGGCCTAGCATCCTCCCCAACTCCACAGGACAGGAACACGCCTCCACCTCAGTCCTGAACCACGCCAGCCCTGGGTCTGTGTTGTGAGCAACGTCTGCATACAGTAGACACTCAGCAAGTGCTGATGAAGGCTTGGGAACTGTTGTGAGGTGGCTCTGGTGATACGGTGAAGGAGAGGAGCTTTCCCACAGCTGGGCTCTGTGTGCTTTGGCAGGAGGCCAAGGCAGGGGGAGAAACCCTTTGAACCATGCTGTGGGCATTTCTAGCTTCACCTGCCTGCACTCTCCCCCTGCCCCTTTGGTTCAGACAAAGGAAGACTCAGCCCCATTTATCAGATGGATGGTGGCACTTGCTTTCTTAGGCCTAAACCTAGTGTCTTTCTGAGACAAACGTGGCATCTAAAAGCCAACCAAGGACAAAAAAACAAACTAACATGGAAGTTGGACTTTTATGATATCAGACAGCTGACTTTAAGTCTATAAAAGATCCTGCTTCAGGGCACCACAGTGGCACCCCATTCCCAGGCCGAGTGCCCCTGGGAGGGGTGAGGCTGCCTGCATTTTCCCAGCTGCTTCCTAGAGCAGCTAACATGCTGCAGAGGGGCGGGTCTGTGGCCAAGAGTGCAGGACCCCGGGGGGGGGGGGGGGGCCTAAGGGNTGTCCCTTGCCCATTCAGGGACAAGAAAGTCTAAGACCAGTGGACAGAGGGGCACTGGTGACTCCCTCATCCCCTGACAGTATGTGAAAAATGGTGTGAGAATGTTTTTCTGAGGAGAGGGTCTTTCACTTTCTGAAGATTCTCAAAGGGTTCGTGATTCATCCTTTTGAGAAGAAGAGTGCTGACCGATGCTTTAGTCTTCTGTGATCATGTAGGATGAGAAGACAGCTGTTTGAACTGTAGCAAGTTTCTGTAGATGGAGAGCAGTCCGTTCTCTAGGAGGTTAAGTCGGTGCATTACAGGGATGGGGTCCCGGGGGCAGCAGCGCTGGTCCCGTGTCTTGGCCCCTGGTGTGAATGGACCTGCTGGTGAGGAAAGGCCAACACTGTGCCTGTTGACAGCAGAGAACAAGGGAGCAATTTTTGTAAAAGCTCGTGATTTCTTTTGGAAGATGCTCTTTCAGTAGTTGACAGTATTAGATTTCCTAAGAACACATGATTACAGCAGTTGATGTTATTCGATCTAGAAAATAATATAAATATATTCTGTAAAGTAAACTAATAAGTATTTGGTTTATTTTTTCTCTTATTAGTCTGCTGGGTAAACCAAATTATGTCATTCTAATGAATGATTATTTTTGATAAGCCATTTAATGAATAAAATCTGCTGTGGAAGCTCTGTTACCCCTGGGTAAAACCAAACTGATGCGATGTATATCTACATAGTGATTAAAAGGAGCTTGAAAATGAACATGCTTACCTGTGCTCCTGCTATCAGGCCAACAGCACCCTCATATATAATCTGAAATGATCTAACCAACCCCCTCCCCCAAAAAGGTTATTTCTGGTCAAAAACATTAGAATGTTTTTAGAGTAGGCATTTCTTATCAGAAAACCTCCTACTAGCAGACGAGGGCAGTGAAGCTATAAAATATCACAGCCTACTTTAATAGAAACTTGCTTGAGTCTGTAACACCACTGTCCCACTTTGCCAATCCAAAGGTACTGGCCACTTATCCACCTTTGCTCATGTTTGTCTGTTTAGGAGTAAACCAGCACCATGAACTGGGACACTCTGCACACTTTCCTTGGGGGTGTGAACAAGCACTCCACCAGCATCGGGAAGGTGTGGATCACGGTCATCTTTATCTTTCGAGTCATGATCCTTGTGGTGGCAGCCCAGGAAGTGTGGGGTGATGAACAGGAAGACTTTGTCTGCAACACTCTGCAACCTGGGTGCAAAAATGTGTGCTACGACCACTTTTTCCCGGTGTCTCACATCCGGCTGTGGGCCCTGCAGCTGATCTTTGTCTCCACACCTGCACTGCTGGTGGCCATGCACGTGGCCTACTACAGGCATGAAACTGCCCGCAAGTTCAGGCGTGGGGAGAAGAGGAATGAATTCAAAGACATCGAGGACATTAAAAAGCAGAAGGTTCGGATAGAGGGGTCTCTGTGGTGGACCTACACCAGCAGCATCTTTTTCCGTATCATCTTCGAAGCATCCTTCATGTATGTGTTTTACTTCCTTTACAATGGGTACCACCTGCCCTGGGTGCTGAAATGTGGGATTGACCCCTGCCCCAATCTTGTTGACTGCTTTATTTCCAGGCCAACTGAGAAAACCGTGTTTACTGTTTTTATGATTTCTGCATCTGTGATTTGCATGCTGCTTAATGTGGCTGAGTTGTGCTACCTGCTGCTGAAAGTATGTTTTAGGAGATCAAAAAGAGCACAGATGCAAAGAAATCACCCCAACCATGCCCTGAAAGAGAGTAAGCAGAACGAAATGAATGAGCTGATTTCAGACAGTGGGCAAAATGTAACCACAGGCTTTCCAGGTTAAACGTCTCAAGGTAAAATGCAGCTGAATCATAACAAAACATTTGTCTTCCCTGGAAGGCAAGGCCAACCTGAAAATCCCCTCTCTAGGCTGAAGAGCTAGTCTTTATAAATGACTCTCATAACAAATAGACACTTGAGTTAACTTTGTGTAGAATACTTGTGCAGCTCATATGCAACGATCAGATATATGGTCCATCTCTGAAAACACAAGACTGGCTGACGACTGAGCCTTGAATTCACTTTAACATGTTTCTTTTACATGGACTGTCTGACATGGTGGTATTTCCTGAACACTTATGTAACCGTTGTTGATAAAGAACATTTACCTAGAAATTGATACTTTTATTAGTAAAAGATATTTTTATAGGATTGAATGTTTTAGTTCTGACTTTGAATTTATATAAAGTATTTTTATAATGACTGATCTTCTTTACCTGGAAAAACATATGATGTTAGTTTTAGAATTATAGTGCAGTATCTAGGTTTTAAACTCACAGTGGGTCTATCTTAATTGTAAATATTGTTTTGCATTCTCTGTTGACAAACTGGTGTGCTTAAGGTGGAAAGCATCCACTGCACAATACATTACTCACAGTGGGTCTATCTTAATTGTAAATATTGTTTTGCATTCTCTGTTGACAAACTGGTGGACTGTCATGATGTGCTTAAGGTGGAAAGCATCCACTGCACAATACATTTTTACTGCTTTCTGAGTGAAGACGGAGCTGTATGGAACTGGGAGGCGTTCTTTAACTAGCCTACTTGCCAGTCATTGTGAACTGGAACGTGAATGTGATCACCTCAATAAAGCTCAGCCTCATTGCTTAAGCTGTCCCGTGCACTGTGGGTTTCTGTTCCGCCCGGCGTCTTGCTGCCACCCCTAGAGGTGTGATGAGTCGGTTAGGTTACTGTTGCCCAGGACTTCAGTGGGGATTATTGTATCCTCACACCAACCAAGCAGAGGTTCAGGTTAGCAGCCTGCCAGGTCTTCACCTTGGAGAGGGGAGGACACCAGGGAAATGTCCTCTGGGCCGGTTCAGCTGGGATAGAGAGGAGGCAAGGGAGGTCTTAAGCAGCCCTCAGACAAAGCTTGCCTCAGTGGGCTCAGACCTGAGTTTTCCAGTCCCTAGTGACTGAGTAAAGCACCTACAGCGACGCCCCCATGGATGGGGAAACCTCTTCCACCAGGGATTTCCAGATTGAACACAGATGCCTTTGGTATGGGTGAGTCAGGTGCAGAGTGGTCACTCCCGGGAGTGTTGATACGCACGGGGATGCAGCCTCCATGCGAAGGGGTGCGGTTAGCAGGGTGCACTCTGCATGCGGACAACTGGGAGTAATGAACACACACGAGGTCTGGATACGGCACGCTGACTCCTAAAGGACCTCTTTTAGAACCTGTCTTCAGAAAAACCAAAACAATATTCTCATTTTCTCCATGAACTAAAGCAAATCCTAGTCGTATCGTTTCATCCATAAGTCTTTTAGTACCCATCTATAAAAACCAAAGACTTTTTAAACCTTTTAAAACTAAATCATAATTCCACATTATACTAAAAAAAATCTAGTCAGCATTCCTAATTCCTGATTTATGACATTCCTTTATTTTTAAATTGCTGTTTAGTGTTTAAATTGTGGGTATCACATGAAGCTCATAAACAGGAAAGGGAACATATCGGGGCAGATAATGCAGCCATGGTAGCAACCCTGGTCCCCTTCCCACCGTGCTCTGCCACCGCCTTGCTCCCTCATGACTGCTGCAGTCAGTCAGTCCCTCCTTTCTCTCTCCCTCTTTTTCTAACAGCTCCATTGAGGCATAACTGCACATATGAGTATTTCATGTGTACAATTGGAGGAGTTTGGACCTATGCAAACACCTGTGACACCACCACCACACTCAGTAATTAACATATCCGTTACCTCCAAAATTTCCTTGTGTACCTTTGTATTTTTTACAGTAAGAACATTTAACGTGTGATCAACCCTTTTAAACAAATTTTGAAGTACACAACACCGCATTGTTAATAGGCAGGATGTTGCACAGCAGAGCTCTAGAACTTAGTCATCTAGTGTCACTGAAACGTCTTATCCATTGAATAACAACATCCCAACCCCCACCCCCAGCCCTGGAAACCACTATTGCATTCCTTGCTTCTGTGGGTTTGACTGTTTTGGACACCTCTGTAAATGGAGTCACGTTGTGTTTGTCCTTCTGTGGCTGGTTTCCTTCGCTTAGTATAAGGTCCTTCTGGTTCACCCGCGTTGTCGCATATCGCAAAATTTCCTTCTGTTTTAAGATTGAAGAATTTATAGTGTTGTATGTATATACCACATTTTCTTTATTCATGTATCTGTGAAAACTACAGTGAGACACCACTTCATCCCTGTTAGGATGGCTGTTATCAAAAACCAAAACCAAAGTAAAAGGTACGTGCCTGCGAGGACGTGGAGAGACTGGAACGCTCGTGCTTCGTGCGCTGGTGGCAGGAACGTAAGAGGTGCGGGCCGTGGGGAGCAGCGTGGAGGCGCCTCAGAGCACCAGACACAGAGGGAGCAGGTGGCCCAGCAGGCCCGCGTCCGGTCCGTACCCAGAGGAACCGTGGTCACTGCGGCATGTGGGGAGCAGCGTGGAGGCGCCTCAGAGCACCAGACACAGAGGGAGCAGGTGGCCCAGCAGCCCCGCGTCCGGTCCGTACCCAGAGGAACTGTGGTCACTGCGGCACTGTTCACATCAGCCACGACAGGGAACAGCCCTGTTCTTTCTCTTTATTTTCAGGCTCTTCCTCTTTGGTTTCTTTCCGCTCTTTGACCTCTCTAAACGCTCCTTCCTCTAGCTGCAGCCTGTCCCCACACCACCCCCTCAAGGCCCTGAGAATGGTGGGCACCCCTCCCCCACTTCTCACCACTGAACCGAAGCATCAGCAGCACTAACGACTTTCTAAACACCAAATCTAACAGCTTCTTCTCAGTTGGCATCTTCCTCCAACTCTTCAGAATCTTACTTCTGGATCCAAGACACTGCCCATCCTAACCCTGCATCTTCTGTCCGTCTCCAGCTGCTCCTCTGTCTCCTGCACAGACTTCTCTTCCTCTCCCTGTTGTGGGTGAAGTTACCCCAACAACCTTCCTTTCCTCACTGCTACAGTTTGGATGCGATTGGCCCTCCAAAATGCTTGTTGGAATTCGATCCCCAAAGTGGCAGTGTTGGCAAGTGTTTGGGTCATGGGGTGGATCCCTTGTGAATAGATTAATGCTCTCCCTGGGGGAGGGGCGAGGGGTTCCCACAGAGCTGGCGGTCAGAAGGAGCCTGGCACCTCCCTCTTGCTCTTGCTTCCTTTCTTGCCATGTGATCTTACACCTGCAGCTGCCCTGCTGCTTTTTGCCGTGAGTGGAAGTAGCTTGAGGCCTGCACCAGATGCAGCTGTCCCAGAATCAGGAGCCAAATAAACTTCTGTTCTTTATAAATTACCCAGTCTTGGGTATTCTGTTACAGCAACACGAGATGGACTAATACACTCACCCTACACTCTTTCTTGGCAGTCTTGTCTATCTGTACAATTACTCAATGAGATATTAGCCCCATTTTACAGATGAGGACACTGAAGTTCAGAGAGGTTAAATAACTTGCCCAAGGTCACATGCTAACAAGTAGAAGGGCCAAAATTCACATCAAGTCTGACTGTCTCCAAAGTTAGTGGCTTAACCACCACGTTGCACAGCCTCCCACAGCTCTGTGCACGATGACCAGGTATAATGTTAGTGTTAAGAACCCAGTTACCTATCAGTCAGCTTCAACAATTACCTGTTCCTGGCTGGTCATCTTCCCAATTGACTCCCACCTGCTTCTCCCTCTGGATTACTCTGAAGCAAATTCCAGACATATCATTTCATCTGTGAATATTTCAGTATGGATCTTTTAATAATATAGACTAATCTTTCAAAACAAAAGTACAATGTCACCATCACACTAAAAACTCCAGTGTTCATAATTCCCCAATTGTCCTATAAATTCTTTTTTTAAAAAATTAACTTGTTATTTTGGAATAATTAAGGACGGCAGTAGGGAGGAAGGCTCTGGTGTGCTGGTCCCTGGAGCCCACACTTTCTTGAAGCCCTAAGACCCTAGCCAGGAGAAGGCTTAGTGGGCCAGCGAGCTGGAGGAAGGAGAGGAGCTTGTGGCTGTGTGGGCTGCTGCCTGTGCTATAGAATTGCTGGACACCGTGGCCTTAAATCTGCATCTTCTTTGGTTGAGGTATCTTTTCAGATCAGTTGTCCATTTTTCAATCGGGTTGTGCATTTTTGTTAAGTTTTAAGAGTTCTTTGTATATTTTGGATAACAGTTCCTTATCAGATATGTCTGTTGCCAATAGTTTCTCTCCCTGCCTGTGTCTTGGATTCTCATTCTGTCAGTGGCTTTTGCAGAGCCGAACTTTTAAATGTTAATGAGTCCAGCTTAGCAGTTCTTTCTTTCATGGATCATGGCTTTGGTATTGTATCTAAAAAGTCATTGCCAAACCCAAGGTCTTCTGGATTTTCTTCTACATCACCTTCCAGGAGGCTCATAGTTTTATGTTTTACATTTAGGTCTATGGTCAATTTTGAGGTTTTTAGGAAAGGTGTGAGTTCTGTGTCTTGATTCAGTTTTGTGTTTGGCTGTCCAGTTATTCCAGCATGATTCACTGAAAAGACTGTCTTTTCTCCATCATATTAACTTTGATTTTTTTGTCAAAGATCAGTTGACTATATTGATATGGATCTATTTCTGGGCTTTCTATTCAGTTCTATTGATCCTTTTGTCTGTTCTTATTCCCATACCACGCTGCCTTGATTACTGCAGTTTTACAGGCGGCCTTGAAATTGGGGAGGGGCAGTCCTCCAACTTGGGTTTTTTCCTTCAGTATTGATGTAGCTATACTATGCCTCTTTGCTTCTCCATATAAACTTTAGAATCAGCTTGTCGATATCTACAAAACAACTTGCTGAGATTTTGATTGGGATTGTACTGAATCTGTAAGTCGAGTTGGGAAGAATTTGACAACACTAACTCTTCCCATCCATGAACACATAATGTGTCTTCATTTATTTCATTTCTTTTTTATTTCTTTCATCAGAGTTTCGTATTTTCCTCATATAGATCTCGCACCTGCTTTATTAGATTTATACGTAAATATTTCATTTTAGGGGATGCTAATGTAAATGGTATTGTGTTTTCACTATCAAATTCTATTTATTCATTGCTGGCATGTAGAAAGGTGATTGAGTTTTGTATATTAACCTTGTATCCTGCAACCATGCTATAATTGATTTGAAGTTCCAGATTTTTGTGGTCAGTTGTTTTGAATTTTCTACATAGACAATCAGGTCATCTGTGAACAAAGACAGGTTTTATTTGTTCCTTCCCAACTGTATACCTTTTATTTCCTGTTCTTGTCTTATTGCATTAGCTAGACCACCCAGTACAATGTTGAAGAGTGGTGAGAGAGGACATCTCTGCCTTGTTTCTGATCTTAGTAGGAAAGCTTCTAGTTTCTCTTTCTCAACATTAAATATGATATTAACTGTGGGGTTTTTGTAGATGTTCTTTATCAAGTTGAGGAAGTTCCCCTCTATGCCTACTTTGCTGAGAGGTTTTTTTTTTTTAATCATGAATGAGTGTTGAATTCTGTAAAAAAGAAAGAAAAAAGTTTTTTTCATTAATTGATATGGTCATGTAATTTTTCTTCTTTAGCCTGTTAATACACTGGATTACATTGACTGATTTTTGGATGTTAAACCATCCTTGCATCCCTGGAATGATCCTCACTTGGTCATTGTGTATAATTCTTTTTACATGTGACTGAACTCCATTTGTTAATATTTTATTAAGAATTTTTACATCTATATTAACAGGGGATAATGGTCGGTAGTTTTATTTTGTGTGTGTGTGCTGTCTTGTCTGGTTTTGGTATCAGGGTAATAATAGATTTACAAAATGAATTGGAAAGTGTTCCCTCCTCTTCTATTTTCTGGAAAAGATCAGGTAGAATTGGTGGTAATCCTTCTTTAAACACATGGTAGAATTAATTCTCCAGCAAAACTATCTGAGCCTCGACATTTCTTTTTTGAGAGATTTCTCATTCCAATTCCTTAATAGTTATAGGGCTGTTCACATTATCTATTTTATATTGGGTGAGTTATGGCAGTTTGTGTTTTTTGAGGAAATGGTCCATTTTGTCTAAGTTGCAAAATGTATATGTTTAGAATTGTTTGTAGTATTCCCTTATATTGCTTTGATGTCCACAGGGTCTGTAGTAATGTACCCTGTTTCTTCCTGATATTGGTGGTCTTTGTCTTCTCTCTCTTTTTGTCTTTGTCATCCTTGGTAGAGGTTCATCAATTTTATTGATCTTTTCAACGAACCAGCTCTTTGATTCATTAATTTTCTCTATTCTTTTTCTGTTTTCAATATAATTGATAACTGCTCTTATCTTTATTATTTCCTTCCACAGCTTGCTTTGGGTTTATTTTGCTCTTCTTTTTCTAGGTTCTTGAAGTAGGAACTTAGATTATTGATTTGAGTTTTTCCTCTTTCCTAATGTATGCATTCTGTGTTATGCATTTTCCTATCAGCACTCTTTTAGCTGTGTTAACAAATTTTGATATATTGTATTTTTATTGAATACAATATATTGATCCATGGTTTATTTACAAGTGTGTTTTAGTTTCCAAGTGTTCAGAGATTTTCTTGTCATCTTTCTGTTACTGATTTCTAGTTTGATTCCACCATGGTCAGAGAGTACACTGTTTATTATTTCAATTCTTTGAAATGTGTTAAGGTTTGTTTTATGACCTATGCATTAAGCATGTCTTTTTATTCTGATGTTTTGACATTTGTGGCCTTACTAACCCTGGGGAGACCAACCCTCCCAGGCCTAATTCCTAGAGATAGCAATGCCCCCATGAGTGTGCCAATTATGTGCAAACCAACCAATCCAAAACCCAGACCTCCCAAACCCTCTTTAATCAGGCTATCACAGAGCTCTAACACACCAGGCCACTATCCACCTGCCCTAATTTCCCCAGGGCCAGGTACCAGACAACTACGGACAGCCCTTATGCCCTAGAGCCCACTGAAGTGATTTAAACTAGCCAATGCTAAGCCTGCTAAGCCCATTTACCTCTCCTTGCCTTGCCTTTCACAAAGAAACCACACTGAAGTCTCTTGTCCACTTTTCCCCACACTACTTCTGCCTCCTGACCAACTCTGGTTCTTCCCTACATGATCCTGCATGGCATGATATGCCTCCTGCTCCCAGAGAACTGTGAGTAAAAATCTCTTCCTTTGTGACAGCCACTTCCATTTCTGTGTGTCTTACCATACCCGATAAAGCAAAGCCTGGATACATTTTTAAGTAGCCCAGAATGTATATCTTGGTATATGTTTCTTGAGTGCTTGAAAAGGATGTATATTCTGGTGGTGTTGGGCAAAGTGCTCAGTAGTGTTGACTAGATCCTGTTGGGTGATGACATTGTGGAGTTCCTCTATGTCCTTGCTGGTTTTCTGTCTAGTTTCTGTATCAGTCATTGAAATGGGATGTTGAAGTGTCCAACTACAATTGTGGATATGTCTATTTCTCCTTCCAACTCTATTGGTTTTTGCATCACATAGTTTTTGGCTCTGTTGTTTGGTGCATACACATTTAGGACTGCTGTGTCTTCTTAGTGAACCAACACTTTTAGTGTTATATGATGCCCCTCTCTGTCTCTGGTAATATTTTTTTCCTCCAAATTCTTCATTATTTGATATTAATATAGCCATTACGGCTTTTGTTTGATTAATGTATGTGTGATATATCTTTTTCCATCCTTTTACTTTCAACCTGCCTATATCATGAAATTCTAAGTGATTTTCTTGTATACAGATATAGTTGGGTCATGTCTTTTAATACAAATTTGTCTTTTAATTGGTGTATTAGACCAATAACATTTGATGTAAGTGTTGATATTTTAAGGCTTAAGTCTGCCATTTTATTTTTTGTTTTCTGTTAGTTACATCTGTTTTTCATTTCTGTTTTCTTTTTTCCTGCCTTCCTTGTGGTTTGATGTTTTTTAGAATTCCAATTTTATTTATCTACTCTTTTGTGTGTATTTTGCATATCTTTTTCAGTGGTTACTATACAATTTATCACAGTCTACTAATGTCATCATTTTACCAGTTTAAGTGACATATAGAAAACTTACCTCCTATTAAGCCCCTTTATCCTTCTCCATTTATAATTGTCTTAAATATTTACTCTGTGTACATTAGCCATGTCAGCCAGTGTTATAATTTTTGTTTCAACTGTCAAATATAATTTAGAAAACACAAGAGGAGAAGGAAAGCCTATTGTATTTACCCATGTTTTTGCTTACCATATTCTTTCTTCCTTCCTGATGTTCCAAGTTTCTTTCTTTTATCATTTTCTTTCTCTATAGAAAACTTCCTTCAGCCATTCTTTTATAATAGGTCTCCTGGTGACAAATTTTCTCAGTTTCCTTTTATCTGAGAATGTCTTTATTACCTCTTCATTCAAGAAGGATATTTTTGCTGGGAATAAAATTCTGGGTTGACTTGAAAAATATTATGCCACTTCCTTCTGGCGTCTGTGATTTCTGATAAGAAATCCTCTATCATTTGAATTAATTTTCCCTATAGGTAAGGTGGCGGTGTTTTTCTCTGGCCAATTTCAAAAGTTTTTCTTTGTCTTTAGTTCTCAGAAGTTTAATTATGATGTGTCTTAGCATTATTTCTTTGGGTTTATCCTGTTTAAGGTTCGCTTCTTGACTCTGGGGTTTAGGTCTCTTGCAAAATTTGGAAAGTTTTCAGCCATTATTTTTTTTCAAGTACTTTTTTTAGTCTTGCTCTCTTTCTCCTCAACTTCTGGGACTCTGATGACACAAATGTTAGGGCTTCTGTTATGCTAATACAAGTCCCTGAGGCTCTGTTCCATTTTTTTTTTTCGGTCTATATTCTCTCTCTTGTTCAGATTGGGTGGTTTCTATTGTTTCTGTCCACTGATTTATTCTGTCCACCTGCTGTTGACCCCATCCACTGAGCTTTTTATTTTAGTTGCTGTATTTTTCAATTTCCCATTTTTCATTTTGTTCTTCTTTATATCATCTATTTCTTTGCTGAGGCTTTCTATCTTTTTATTTGTTTAAAGCATGTTTGTAATTGCTCATTGAGGCGTTATTATCATGACTTCTCTAAAATCCTTGTCAGATTGTTCTAACATCTCTGTCATCTTGACACTAGCATCTGTTGATTGTTTTTCTCATTCAGGTTGACATCTTCTTTGTTCTTGGTATGACAAGGGATTTTTGATTGAAACCTGGATATTTGGGGGGTATTATGTTAGGAGACTCTGGTTCTCATTTAAACCTTCTGTTTTAAGCTGTCTTTCTCTGACATCACTCCAGAGGGGAAGAGGGTTTGGTGTCACCTCATTACTGTGAGGTGGAGATCCAAGTCCAGGTTTTCAATTCGGCCTTCATCAACATCCAAGGTGAAGAGGGGCTCCTCATTACCGCTGGGCAGGAATGGGAGTGCCAGCTCCCGATGTGATCTCCAACAACACTATTGGGGGCATTACCAGTGGGCAATGGTGAAAGTCCTGACTCTCTACTAGGCCTCCTTTGACACAACCCAGGGGGAGGGGAGTGGTGCCCCATTACTGTCAGGTGGGAGAGGAGTCCAGACTCCCCACATGGTCCCCAGTGACACCATGAAGTAGGGAGCCATGTTACCCACTGGGATGAAAGTCAAAGCTCTCTACTTGGCCTTTTCTCACACCCAGTGGGAGTGTTGGGGCTCCTTGTGACAGCCTCACTAAGGTAGAAGTCTAAGCTCCCTATTTGGCCTCTCCTGGCATGGGGGGGTGGGTGGGGACACAGTTTTTTCTGGCATATTTGGCTGAAGTACAGTGGTTATTGTCTAAAATTTTTTCTGTCTTGCTAAGCTTCCCCTTTACTGGTCCTTAGACTGAGACAGAAGGCTTTTCTTGGGTTGCTTCAAGGTTTTCTTGGTTTTTGTCTGCACCCATTGGTGTTTGGGATCCCTGGCTTCCCAGCCCCTCTGACATCAGCTGGAGTTTCCCAGTTGATCTCACGCATGTCTCCATGCTTCCCATTCCCAAGCTTCCCAGGGGCACTTGCCATTTCCCAAGGGTCATTTCCTTGCCCCCACTTCTGGGCATTGCACACGCTCTCTCCTACCTGAAATGTCCTACCTGCCTGTCCCCTCCTCCAGCCTGTCCTTCTAGACCAGTGTGAAGTCTCCATCCTGGAGACTCTCTCTCCTCACCGCAGGCAGAACCACTCCTTCCCCAGTCTCCTCCCCTGGTTCGCTCTCAGAGTGTTTGTGCTTTCCTGAGTTCTCTCTGCCAGGGCAGGGGCTCCTGGACAGAGGAGATCCGATCCCCTCTCCTTTGCCCCCACCCCAACCATGTCCCTGTACTTAGTAAGCACCAGTATATGGATGCTGAACTCATCAAGATCTGGAATACTAATCCATTTTTCCAACTGTGTGGCATGGCTGTTGGGAAGAGAAGAAGGCCCATTAGCTTCCTATGCTGTAGGGGACCTGCGGGTGACTTTCGGAAGCGGCGTGAACCACTTTCCTCCTTGCCAGAACTGCTGTTGCCATGGTTTCTCCCACCCACGAGGAGTGCTTAGGTGAATGCTGATTGAAGAGCAGAGCCGGCCGGCCAAGGCCTTTTCAGGTCATTTTAAGAGGGGGACAAAGTTGGTGAAGTAACAGGAAGACTTGAAACCATTCAGATGGCAGAGCGCAGTGGGAAAGCTCACCAAAATGGGGAATTAGATTAACTGTGAAACGACAGCCAAGAATCTCCTTAAAGTTAATACTACAAACAGCAGAGAGTCTACATTAATCATCCTCAGAAATGTGAGGGAATGGTTAACCTAAATTATTTCTAGGTATGATTTATTAGCCAGACACTAAAATAATTTATTTCTAACTTTTTCCTAATGTAATTTTTAAATGTCTGGATTCAGGATTAATGTGGTCTTTTAAATTATGGATAGCACTAAGCTATAAGTAATTATTTCTTTGTATACCATGTTACCTTTATTTGTCTCATTAACCGAGAGATTAGTTTCCTACTTAAAATATATTAATGCAACCTGAGACAGTGTCTTCTGACTGATAATCAGTATCTATTCAACTTTTCAATGTTCAGAAAAGGGAAGGCATAAATCAGGAGAGGAATTGATAGTTTCTGGCTGAACTTCAGCTTTAAGAGAGACCTATGAATGGTCTTCTAGACTCTGCTCAGAGAAGGATGCCCAACCCTCATCAAGAACTAATATTCAGGTTCAGCACTAATGCCAGAGAGGTGCTCTGAAAATGTGCCACAGCCTGCAACCTCCTTACCAGATGCTCGAGATTTGAAATTGTCTCGTATCATGCCTTCTCCCTGAACACCACAGTTCTAGCACAAACCGAAGGCACGTCCCCTTCAGTTGGGGGCCAAGATCAGAAGTTTGAAGTACAGTTTTCAAAATAGTGCTGCCTGAGTCCATTCAGGCTGCCTTAACAGGACACCATAGACTGGGTGGCTTATAGACAAAACAGGAATTTATTCCTGGCAGCTCTGGAGGCTGGACATCCAGGCTCTGGCGCCAGCAGATCTGGTGTCTGGTGAGGACTGCTTCCCTGTTCATAGACAGGGTCTTCTCACTGTGTCCTCGCTGCCTCACAGGGTGGAAGGGGCGTGGAAGTTCTCTGGGATAGCTTTTATAGGGGTACTAATTCCATTCTACCTAATCACCTCCCAAAGACCCCACCTCCTAGTACCATCACGTTGGGGGTTAAGATGTCAACATATGAATTTTGAGGGGACACAAACGTTCAGTCCATAACAAGTGCTAACTCTAGTTATGAGATCGTAAGGATCCAGTTGATATGGACTACAGACCATGGGTTCCTAAACCAACTTCATTTTAATCTCCAGTTCCACAGCCCAGAAATCTGTTTTTTAAACAAACTTTGGAGTTGATTTCTATATAGCCAATCTCATTCCAGGTTGCCAGGAGCAGGCAAACTTGTGAAATTTCAGTGTGCCTAAGAACCACCTTGTGCGGTCAATTAAAACATTCATCCTAGGGCCCACCTTCAGAAAGTCTAATCCTGGGGTGGACTGGTGACTCTTGAGTTTCCACACACTGCTCCAGCCATTCTCGTGCTGGCCTTTAACTACATTCCCAGAAATGTGTCACTGCAAGCAGACCCCTTGAAAACAGCTGCATCTCTCTGAAATAGCTCCACTTTGCAAATGCATCTGCAAAATGTGTGTCATGTTCAGCTGCAGGATGATAAAAACTGGCGTATAAACACTACTGATTGATTCAACTCTTTTCAGCCCTATGGACTCAGTCCTGTCAGGTGGAGGGGCTCGGTTCGCCCCAGCCTGTCAGCGTGTCCCCACACCACCCGCCGCTGACTTCCCCAGCATCAGGCCAGTCTCTGGCTTCAGATAAGTCGTTTTTTCAAATGCCGTACAGTCAGCCTGTTACTCTCCTCACAAAGGAAACCACATTAAAGCCTCTGATAAATTCTTTTTGGGATCTCCTTTCCGTCTTTATCCTACTTAGCGCATCCATTTCTGCTTCCTTTGGTGCTACAGACCTCACTTCTTTTTCTGCCAGCTCCTTTGCTTTGTTTTCCTGTGGCTATCTTCTTTCTACTTTCTTTCAGAATGTTCTCCATTATCTTCTCTCATACAGACAACAGGTCAGGAGCCAAGCCCATGACAAGGTGAGAACCAAGTGTCCCAGTTTGCCCTGTGTCCGAGGGCTGTGCCCGAGGATTCACAGTGAGCCTTGGACGTGGGTACAGGCAGGCTGGGCCAGGGTGCAGATATTCCATACCTCTTCTGATCCCGTGTTCTCTCTCAGGGTGGAGGTGTCCTTTCTCCCATGCTCACTTCCTCCATTACGCAGAGCCAACCTCGTTATCTGGAGATCGTAAGTGCTGAAGCGGCTGCTGCCAGCCAGGCACAGTGCCGGGCACTGCACGTTCTACATGAGGATGGACCACCTCGTCTTGCAGAAGAGGAAGCAGTCTCAGAGGCTCAGGGGCTTTGCCCGAGCCCACTGCATTGATACGGGAAGGAGCAAAGACTCAAATCCTGGAGTCACCCACTCTTCCCTGTCACACTGCCTGAGGGACAGGAAACAGCACGGCTCCACTGTTCTTGAAGGCCTTTCTAAGTCTGATGCTCCTGGACCTGGAGGAGAGAGGTGGCCAGCAGCTGTGTGGTTTGAGGCGGCAGACACCACAGGCCCCTTCCCTGGTCCAGGAGCACTTGCCCCACCTGCTTGTCACTTGTGTCCACATCTGTCACCTGAGATTCATTCCTACAGCACCTACCAAAATTGTAAACACACATTATTTTGATCCAGTGATCCCACTTTCAGGAGTGTATCCTACAGAAACACTCAAGTGCACAAAGACACATATACAAGGATGTTTTGGAAAATTATTTATAATTGCAAAAAGTAAGGAAACAACTTATATATCCATTATTAAAGAATAACTCAGAGACACTAATATTTGCAAAACATTTACTCACTTATGTGAAGAAGAACAGATAATTAGACTTGTAAATGGGTGGGAAAAAATCAAAAACAGAATTTATAAAAGAAAGAGAAGGGAAAAGAGAGAGGAGAAAAATCACAGGCAATGTGAGAACAGCCAGTCTTTTTTTCTTTTGCATTCTCCAAAAAACCTTCAGCGTTTCACTGAGTAGCGTCCAGGCAGGCCGTCTCCGAGCAGCGTCTGCTGGTAGCTGTCTGCTGACGACGCCTCCTCAGTTAAACCTGGTCTGCACCATTGCCATTGGCAGAATTTGCTCACAGTCGGTAGGGAAATGGTTAAACAAATTATAGTTAAACTATGCTATGGAATAACAGGCAGTTGTTGAACAGAACAAGAACACCACGAGCTATGAGCCCTTTTATGTGCACACACGCACACGCGTGCACACACAGACCTGCATGTGCGACAGCACAGAAGAAAGAGTGAACCATCACACACCTAACTGTTCATGGGGAGGGAAGACAGATGACTTTCACTTTTTATTCTACATGACTCTGTAGTTTCTGAGGGTTTTCTTGTTGTTGTTGATTATCTGTTACTAGTTATTTTAAAAAGAATTAATTTACCCTTAGAAGAAATGGCCTATGTCACCAAATGGCCTTGTTTTAACTGCAGGAATAGCCAGGCTACTTGTTGAATTATCAAATTGCTTCCATACTAGCTGGTAAATAAAATAATTACTATGTAAATAATAGTAACTATGATGAGAGGGAAGTAAAATGAATTAATGCTGTAAGTGCGATTACAGACTCATAGTTCAAGTTAATAGTCCTAGATATCACAAAGGCCACTGAGAGGACAACACCCTGGCCAGGGAGGACAACGTTAGAGAACCACCTGCAGTGCTGGCTGCACACACACGGTCTCCATGCGGCTCTGGGCGCTTCAGAGAACCACCAGTCTGTCACGATCCTCGAATTGTGCAGTTTTTACTTTTGATTAATTATTAATGAGTTGTAACTCTTGAGTGAGTAGTGAGCAGTGTTTTATATTTATAAACTCAGGAATATATAATATTAAAAATAAACCCCCAGGAAGACAAAACAAAGCTTAGATCATTTTAATGTTCCTTTTAAACATCAATCTTCAGAATCTGTGGGAGGCAAAGAACAGTGAGCCACAGCCGAGGGTGTCTCCTGATATCCTAAAGGAAATCAGCATAGCCTAGAACGTTTTTGATATTGTGCAAGGATCAGTATTAATTTGTACTTCAGAAATAAAAAACAATTTTATTGTTTCAACAAAAGCAGTGAGTTCTTATTGCCAATAACATAACCACTGGATAAAAATGATGCTCGAAAGTCATATCATTAGAAGTTGAAAGTACACGGGCCGGCCCGGTGGCGCACTGGATAGTGCGCCGCTTGGGAAGCGTGGCGGCGCTCCCGCCCAAGGGTTCGGATCCCACATGCAGACCAGTTCCCACTCACTGGCTGAGCGAGGCGCGGGAGCAGCACCGAGGGTTGCGATCCCGTTGCCGGTCCCCGGTCCGGTACGGGGGCAACACTGAGGGTTGCGATCCGTTGCCGGACACGGA